>NW_027176329.1:12274506-12279506 GCF_023349555.1 Cebidichthys violaceus | reverse complement strand
CACATTCTTGCAGAATTACAGCACGGGGAAAGGCGAAGTAGTGAGCAAAGGGAGCATGGGGTTTGGCAGACGCATTAAAAGCCACTTTTAGCAGCAGGAGTTTTAGTTCGGGATATCTCTCCTGCATCGAAAGGACGGAGCGCAAAAAAAAATAAGCATCTCTTCTTTGAGAGGTTGGGCTTGTGCTAATTGCGTGTGATCTCAGTTGAATGTGTTGTTTTCTGTCTCGATAAATTGGCCCTCTTTCAGAGTCCCGGCTTATTCTTCCACAAAGTCATTAAAGATTGAAAACGCAGCCTCGCTGTGGTTGAAGCGCTGGGCCTATTTTGGTTGCCAGAAGTCAATTATTTACATTGGGTGGAACATAAATAAGAATTTCGCCCCATCAAGAACGAGCCAGAGGATAGAACACACACAAAATAAAGACACACAAAATATCCCCAAGAAACCAAGAGAAGATGCAGTGCGACATTACACCTCATCCTTACAGTAGGGAGAGGGTGAACTTGTTTTAATTTAAGCTTAACAACATGTGATGCACCCTGGAGGACGTCGTTCAGAATGACGTGAGCTGTTTACTCCTATTTCTGAGCTGAACTTGTGGGCTCTCAGTTGTTTGGATGATATGAAGAAGAATGCATTCAGCACCAAGCAGCTGGCCTGCATATGTGAATCATGGAAGCCTCTTTCTTTTTCTTTTTGTTGTTTGTTTTCAACAAGCACAGGACCCGAGCAGACGGGGCTGTGGTGTTTCTGTCAAACATCACCAGCACACAGACGTGCATTGCAGCGGCTTCCTCTTTGTGTGATCAGGCTGCGTTTACAGCAAATCAGGCGTCGCAGCGAGAAACGCCAATAACACGACAAACACCTAAACCGGCGATCCAAAGAGGAATAACCCAGCCATGAGAGAACAAACAACGCGAGTCGTTGTGCAGTCCCTTGGTGTTAATGGGCCATGAAGTGACATTTGGTGTGAATGTCGGTCTGTTATGGCAGCGCAAACTGTGTCTTGTGTGAGAGGCCCTCAAGGCGAGCTGTATCCTCCAAACAGAATCACATTTGTTATTTCACACTCATGAAGTGGCGGCTTAATGAGCTAAAGGAAGTGCCAAAGTTTTGCCTCGATTTCTGCACGAATGCATTCATTTGAACTTGAAGTATGACACCATAATCTGTAACTGGTCAATGTTGGAGTTGTACTTTTTTGAGTGAACTGAAACTCACAACTATTTATTTTTGGGATTAATCTGCCAATTATTCTGACTAGTTGAGAAATGTGACGTGTATTTCAAACAATTAATTAGAGTGACGCCTTCCAATTTCTTGTTTTTTTTCTTTCTGGTCAAAAGTCCAATTTCAATGATGTATGTTGCAATTTATTTTTCCTGTGGAACGACAAATGGATTAATCAGTTAATTGTTTGGGCTCTACTTGTAAGCCGCTTCTGCTCCCACCGCAACCAGCGAGTCAAACTGGTATTGACGGCATTAAATGAACAGTGTGTGTTTGCACACCGAGTTCGAGTTAATCTGCCAGCTGAACACCAGGCGACTCTTTTCAACACCGTGTTAATCCACACGTGTAACGGTGTTGCTGTGGAAAAGTTGTGTGTGTGTGTGGACCGATGCTCTCCCACTCTGTGCCTGAAATCTGAAGTTCTTCTCCGAACATTAGTGTGACTGCACCATTAGTGCTTTGGCTAAAAGTGAAGTGTCAGTGACTACATATTTTAAGCTAATCATGGTTTTACAAGGTTCAACAGATGTGTGGGTGCACATTATTTCTACGTTGGTGGGCCTGACTGCCCTAAACTCGCTGCAGGAATGTAACCTACACTCCGATAATATTCCCAAGAAAACATTGCGTTGAAATGAATTCCTTTGTCTGCTTTTGAAGATATTTTAGGTTGGAGTCCAGAGATTAAAGAACCTGTGTGGTTGTGTGGACCCTACACTGAGTCTGGCAGGCAGCTACGCTCAAGCACACATAATTAGACGTCATTAATGTGCAATTACATGAGTCATGTTGAGCCCACGTTGTATCTAGTCACTGTTCACACTGGAGCCCACTGAGAGCTGCATGTCCTTTTATTCTTTTTTTACTGTCATGATTTTCAACTTGCCCATCTTTGTAGGGAGATGTCCCGCATTGGAAACACTCAATTATTGGTCAATTATATGCCCCCTTGCTCTCGGGGTAAAGCTGTCGGAGGCTACATTTCTAAAGCCTGAAATGGTTGAGGAGACCTGAAATAAGTTAAACATCGCAAGAGTCTTGAGGTCTGCATGCCTGTAGTTTTCAGGATCATAGAGGAAACTATTTTGGGGCCATAGCAACGTTTAGCACCTCTAGCATGTGTCGAGGCATTACAACGCTGCTCCTATTCGGAGCGTCAGCCCACAGGAGCACTCAGCCTGTTTCTCCTCCGCACCGGCAGCCTTGATAAAGAATCTGTTGTCTGTCGTGCCGACTTGAAAATTAACCCAAGGCAGCTCCTGGCTTTTAACGATAGCACTGTACAGAACACCAAAAAGTCCTTCTACCCATGCTGCCACGAAGGTCGTTTGTTCTCACTCTCTAATACCACCCACGGGAGACCCCTACCGGTGGCAAGAGATCACCACATCCTCGCTCGCGGTTTTAAACACGTGGTTAGTCGGTAGAGCTTTGGTAATGTTTAGGCGACAAAAGGACTTGGTTCGGGACGTAATCAGGCAGCAACCTCCGGTTCTGCTGAGTGAAGCTGATGCGGAAGTCTCTTAAAACCTGCATTCTCTATCCTGACCAGCAGGGGGCGACTCCTCTGGTTGCAAAAAGAATTCTGATTGTATAGAAGTCTGACAAAATGACTCTACTTCTCACTTGATTTATTCCCTCAGTAAACATGAGTTTATGGTCTCAATCGATAGTTTCAAGTCTTCTTCAATACAGCTTGATGTTCATTTATTACAACATGGTCCATTTAGAGAAAAATAGAACATTATCTGCTTGTACAAAAGACCTATGGGGTTATTTTTTTTGCGGTTTGGACAGTCTCCAGAATATCAGTGATGTTTTTTTGTTTTGTAAAATTGTGTCTCTAATTTAGCTGTCAGTGGTTGACATTTTGTCTCTGGTTTTAATAAATGTGAATTACAGTGTTTTGGGAGATTTTTTCTTCTTCTGACTCTTAACATGCACGACACGTATAATGACCTGCACTTCTCCGTCAGTAACTGCAGTCGCCTAACATTATTGTGAGGACATGGTGGCCCAGACTGGATTAGAGCCAGATGATGAAGCCCTCTTCAAACACAATGCTCTGATGGCAGGAACGTAATATTACACACATTGCTATGCTCGGGTTATGTTATTTACATTATTACAACGTTTAATGTGATTTGGTTTGAGGTGTTTTTACTTCTGTAACAGAACCGGCAAGTTCCGGTTTCACTTAACAGTGTTTGTTTTATTGTGATCATAGTATAACAGGAAAAAATAAATAGAATTGAATTATTTTGACCGTAATTAATTTGAACAGAAAAGTGTGGCAGCTCACATTTCACCAGTGTGCTTCTGAATCAGGCTCAGTACATTTTGTGACACCAACACATTGTGGCCCAGACAAACTGGCTAGCTGACTATTAATACCCCGTGCATACTGGGCTGAAGGTGACGGCACTCTGGACTCGTACCGAGGGCTGCCAACTCTCTCGCTCGCTCTCGACTCACCCAGTCGCACTGTATCTGCTGCTTCTCAAACTCTGAGAAAGTTTACACCCAAGGTTTTTATTATTTTGCGGACGAAAAGCCGAGACGTACTTCGTTTCATCTGACAAGCTGTCAGTCTGTTGCTTTGTGAGTGAGGGGGGGAGATGGAGAGCCGACCGACACGACAGGGGAAAAAAAGTAGCACGAAGTGACAAATGGCTTGTTATAACGTAATAAAAAATGTATACTGTACAAGAAGAACCGCCAAACTTTTGTCAAGTTTCACAGTATTGGAGAACTGAATTGCCAATTTGTCTCACTGAGGTATAGAGAAGGATATTCAACCTTCCTGGATGCTTTCTGCAGGCATGCTATTTCACATACTTTTTAAAGGAGCCATATCGTGCTCATTTTCAGGTTCATGCTTGCTTCAATCATACATGCTTTAATGTTCAAAAAACTGAATATTTTCCTCATACTGTCTTTCTGAATATACTTTTATTAACCAGTCTGTCTCAAACACTTAGTTTCAGCTCCTGTCTCTTTAAGACCCCCCCCCCTATCTGTGACATAGGAAAGGGAGCAAAATCACATGTTTTTTTACCATACAAAATAATGACTGGGTTGTCTTATTTCACCGTATGTTGGGTTGGCAGGGCACTCCAGACGCCAAATGTATACGTGTGGCACAATATATGTCCCCTTTTCAATCAACCCAGAACAGCGTCTACACAGATCTCACCCTCACCTTTTCCCTCAAACCAGGCTGCAGGTTGTCTTTACAGACCTAATGTGTCAGTGATTGTCAAGCCAACAACGAAAAAACAACAACACACGCGTGTATTGTGCACCGCCACACACGCTAACTGCTGGTCAGGATTAGCCCTGCATAATGGGATCAGAGATCACCACCTGCCGCTGCTCTCCTGTCATCTCGCTCTTCCAATGCCCCCCCCCCCCCCCGTTCCTTCTGTTTATCCCTCCCTTAAGTTGTCACTGTCCCCTCTATCTTTCACGGTCCGTCTCTTTCTGACAGTTGTAATGTGTGTGACTTCTAACATCAACCTTTCTCGCCGTTTTGTAAATAGAAAACACATTATCCGTGCTCGAGGTGATGGCATGTTTGCCTCGACTGAGAGCAGAATTTATCCTTGACCTTTTGCTTTTTTTTTTTTTTTTACTATTCTGGTTCTTATTCATTCTTCTGCAATTCCCCAATCTTGCACTTTCTTTCTGAACCCATCCTTTCTCCTCCACCATCCCATCACGGGTCCCTCCTCCCCTCACGCTCTAGTCCTGTGGCCTGC
>NW_027176329.1:12235884-12274406 GCF_023349555.1 Cebidichthys violaceus | reverse complement strand
CATGGAGCAACTGTGTGTGTGTGTGTGTACGTGTGTGTGTGTGTGTGTGTGTGTGTGTGTGTGTGTGTGTGTGTGTGTGTGTACGTACGTGTACTTTTACGGCTATCTTTGTGGGCACCATTGAGTTTTAGACCTTCAGAGCGAGGACATCTTTTGAATGGTAAGGACATTTTGGTTGGTCCTTACTTTGAGACGGACCTTCAGAGGCCTGTTTGAGGGTTCAGGCTTTGGTTTTAAGGTTGAGGTTATAAATAGATTTAGGTCGAGGTTTAGGGTTGGGGTCAGGCATTTAGTTGTGATGGTTAAGGTTATGGTAAGGGACTAGGGAATGCGTCATGTCAAAGAGTGTCCTCACAAAGATAGAAGTACAAGGTGTGTGTGTGTGTGTGTGTGTGTTAGAGGAGGGCGTGGCTTGTTGTGTTTGTGCACACTGTATGACGTCGGAGTCAGTGCACAGGTCAAAGCAACCCGGTCTGTAGTTTGTGTGTTCAGGAACATGTGGCAGCTCATGTGTACATGCATATCTGAGGTGTGTGTGTGTGTGTGTGTGTGTGTGTGTGTGTGTGTGTGTGTGTGTGTGTGTGTGTGTGTGTGTGTGTGTGTGTGTGTGTGTGTGTGTGTGTGTGTGTGTTTATTTACCAACGGCACCATGCTGAAAATGTGTGTGTTGCTCCGTGGCACAGGTGTGTGTGTGTGTGTGTGTGTGTGTGTGTGTGTGTGTGTGTGTGTGTGTGTGTGTGTGTGTGTGTGTGTGTGTGTGTGTGCGCACAGCCAAGGTTTACATAACACACAGCGTGATAGATCTCAGGTGGGAGCCCCGAGAAGCTTTGAATAACGGTGGCTGTATTTATTCAGGAATGTGTTTTCTAATGCAAATTAAATATAATTTGCCTAATCTGTAAAAATTAAGAAATAACTTCCGGATTTGTAAAAGCATCCAAAACGCATATTAATAACACTGAACCTGAAATGTTGTGCAGGAGCCGACATTCCAGCTCTTTTTAATTCCCACATTTGAATGGACATAAATCAGTCATTCAGTTTGTTTGTTGGCAAAACAGTCTAGTGGCAAAACTTCAGACCACAAATCCAAAAAAGTGTGAATTATATTTGGTGTTCATGGTTCTGGTGTGTGACCATAAAAGGATTGTTTTGGCAGCACATTACAGCAGCTAATGCTGCCAGCTTGTGAGAGAGGAACATTTCCAGAAATGTGGAGGAAGTGGTCCAATATCAAAGTCAAAATGCCAAGAAGGGCAGACGTGTCCACCACGGGCGGGGGGTCAGAGGACACAAGCGTTTGCCGTCTATAATTGGGGACTTCCTCATCAGCTGGAGACAAAGATCTGGGAGTCACTAAAGCGTTGCATTATTTACTTATTGGCTGTCATTTTTAATGCCGCCCGTCTGAAAAACCAAACCAGTTTGGGCCGAGATATTTGTTTTAAATCATTTTTCTACACATTGGCTCAGGGTATTCACGTTTACTTGTCAACTTTGTTCAAACACATCCAATTGTGCAAACGCAATGTATGTAAATGACATTTCTGGTATTTTCTGCATCCTAACATTTATTGTAGGGTGTTGAACTGATGAATAAGAACAATAAGATCATCTTATTTTGACAGTAAACTGTATCATAAGGTTGAGGCAAAGCTTCCACTAATACTCGTTGAAAGGTTTTTCCATCCATCCCCCCCCCCCCTCCCTGTCTTCTTAGCAAGCCCGGTCCAAGGACATGAGATAAAGAGAGACCTGTTTTCTCTCTCTCACTCCCTTACAGATGGTCTTGGCACCCACTCTTAAGTATTCCTCCTTCCCCCGGCTTTTCAAACCAGGAGAAGTCCGTCTGTCTGTCTGTGTGTGTGTGTGTGTGTGTGTGTGTGTGTGTGTGTGTGTGTGTGTGTGTGTGTGTGTGTCGGGCCGCTGACAGCAGCTGAGCACAGCGGAGCTTCAGTTCTGGGCCACATGCTACTCAAACACCCCCCCCCCCCCCCCCCCCCCCCCCCCCCCGCCTGTCGGCACAGAGAGGTAGATAACAGTCACACAGCGTTTAACTAGAGGAGGATGTACACGCGCGCATTCCTTCCCCGCTGAGCTGAGTATTACATAGCGGGCCTGAAAGATGAGAAGGTCTCGTAGAGGCGGCGGCGGCGGTGCATTGCTGTACAGCCTCTTTTATTCTGCTCTCTACCAATGTACACTGCAGCTCCTCCTGGGAGAATACCTGCTCAGTTAGCAGCATGAGTATTAATTTCCTGCTCTTGCATAGACGAAAGGCTAAGGTCTCGTATAATGTGCACCTGTGGGCTTAAAAGTAAAGCTAAGTGAGTGCTGATGGGATGCAGGTGAAGCGCTGGAAATCGGCTGTTTTTCGGGTGGGGGGGTTATTAATGAAAGCGATGATGTCCATGACTATTCCGTCTCCAAGTGTGTTTGCATTGTTTCTGTTTGCATCCGCCGTAATTGTTGCCTTTACCTCAGGCTTTTTTAAACATCCGCTCTTTCTGTTGCCGGCTTGCTTTTTGCCTCTTTCTCTGAGCTGCCCTGAAGAGTGACGCACAAACACTGGTCCCCCCGGGGCCCTCAAGGTCCTTGTGAAATTAAAGGGGACATATTATGAAGAAATCGGTTTCAACCCTGTCAGACATGGCCTTTTTTGGGAGGTGGGCTTAAAGAGACAGGTGCAAAAACAGAGCGTTTCAGACAGAAGGTAAATACAAGTATATGCAGACAGACGGTGTGGCAGAAATAATGTGTTTCCTGAACATTAAAGTATGTAAACACGTTGTAGTGGAAAAGTATGAACCTGAAAATGAGCACCATATTTCCCCTGTGAATGGATGGCAGGATATCGCTAATAGTTTCCCCCGAAAAAATAATTAGCCAATATTTTGTTAGTCGAATATGTCATTTTTCAGGAAATTATTCCCGTGTTATGGCTTTTCATTCGTCTTAAGTGAAAGTAAACTGAATTGGAGCTGAAATTATTAGTCAATTAATGGATGAGTTGGCTGAATGTGACAATCATTTCAGTCATTTTATAAGACAATTAAAGTGAAAACAGACAATTATCAGGTAGGTATTATCAGGTTGCTGTTTTTCCTCTTTCTTTGTAACATAATATCTTTGGGCAAATAGAAATCAGTGGTAGCAGGTTTAACCAGGCCGAGATCTAAAGGTGTAATTAAGAGGCTGGATATCAACATGATTGCTTGAGTTTTTCTGAAAAAAAACAATGTGAGAACAGACTAAAATCTTGAGGAAAGATCATCTACACTTTGTAAATAACCCAGAATGCGAAGAAGGCATAGTTTAAACATCTTTAAAGGAAGAATAATAGTTATTTTCTGGACAATAAGACAGTAGGGGCATTTAAGATTCAACCAGTGATGGTTCACTTTGGGTCCAGAGAGGGATCTTCTCCGCTTCTGGCAGGAGGGTTAAACTGTTGGCGAAACTCTCCGTTTATCAGCTCTTGTTCAACAAGCGCAGTGTTCTTATTCACAGAGGTGCTCACATTTGCGTGTACATGACTCGACTCCATTTTGAGTCCCTGCGAGTGGTTTGAGCCGCTGATATCTGGTTTATTCATGATATGGGCTGTGCTATCACTTCCAGCTAAATGGAGAAACTCCAGATTGTTCCCAAAGCTGCGCCTTGGTGCTTTCGGGTTATTGGAGTCTTTTGAGATACGAAATATGAAACCTGTTTTATAGAACACACTTAAATATCTCTCTCTTTCTCTTCCTGTGTTTGCTCTTCTCTTCTCTACAACGCTCGGCTCAAGCTTTTCTCTTAAGCCTCATATTTCTCGCCTGTCTGGACGGGAAGAAAGCTGCCGTGCTGCAGCAAATCTTTCTGCCCCCCCTCCCCTCTCCCCCTCCCTCCCTCCCCTCTTCAGCACCAGAGATGACTGGAAGGTGAAGCCCGTTTCCCAGTGTCTAGAGTTTCACGGCTGACAAAGAATCTGAGCTTTCCCGTGCGTATCGGAGGCTGTGTTTTAACGGAGCTGAGGAATTTCCCCCCAAGTCCCAACCGGTGGACAGGCGAGCGGAGAGGCGGTTCGGGGGGGGGGGGGATTTTTCGTCCAACGGAGCAGCAGAGCTCACCCGGGCCCTGGGAATCTGCAGAGCTCCGTCTTGCTCAGAGGGCCAGAAAGAGAGAGCCAGTTACGGTTCATGAGGCTGGATACCACAGCACTGAGGTATTCTCTAAGTAGGGCCATGTTGAAGCCACATGAGCTCTACATTGTAGTAGCCCCCCCCCCTTCATGAGTTCTGGCAGCGCTGAGGGAGAAATTTCCCAGCGAGAAGGTTTACATTAACTTTGCATTAAATCTGATCAGGGCCTCCAGAGAGCCACTTGACAGAATCAGACAGCCTTTAATTAGAGTGGTGAAACATTGGGCGGTCTGAGTTGAAGTAAATCAGCTGCAATGTGTTGCTGCAGCATGTGAGACACGCTCACAGGGAAGCATTAATACAAAGCTGCTGTGAGAGCTGCAGTTTTTTATTTATTTTGTACTCGATTTTTACACAGTTTTTGGCAGCGGTTGCATGTTCCATTGTTACTTACATGAGCGTCCAAAACACGACTGGACAGGCGGTGGGGGGGAGCGAGCACCATTGTCCGCCTCTCAGCCCGCCAGTGGTCGGTCAGCATGTGTCTGTTTTTCTTGGAGACCGTGGAATTGACTTTCATCCTGTTGGGAAGCAATACCGCATGCCAGGAAGTCATAGCCTCTCCGTGTTGTCTCACTGGCCAGTGGGGAGGAAGAAACGTTTTTTCTCTGTTTGTTAGCTTTGAAGTCACAGTGAAACTCCCAATCCACCCCTAAGGCCAGAATGCATTGATTTCAGTTTTAATTGTCAGCTTTGACTTGTGCTGACAAGAGTCTCCATAAAACAAGAGTCTGCTTATGTAGTAGCGGATCTGTGAGGCCGCACTGAGGCAGACAGGTGTGCTTTGAGATAAACGCTAACATCATGCTAACGTGCTCAGGATGACAATGTCAATATGCTGATGTTCAGTAGGTATGATATCTAGTTATTAAGCTAGCATTTGCTAATTAGCAAGAATTTGGTCATGAACTTAAATATTGGACTTATTTTGATCTGATGATGGCATCATATGGAAGCTTAAACTATACCTAATTACATCATAATCCATCCAATAGTTGTCGAGACATTTAACTAAAATCCACAAACGTCAGCCTCCTGGTGGTGTTAAAGGAAGAGTCATGGGGTCAGCGGGATGCGTCCTCTCGATAACAATAATGTCCGTACAAAATGTAATGGTGATCCGTCCGATGGTTGTTGAGATATTTCAGTTTGGACCAAAGCAGTGAACCGACCGGCCGGCATTAGCATCCCTAGAGACGAGACGCCAGCATTGCTTGAGAAGAAATGCCGTGGATGTTCTCGATTCGATTATTATATGAAATGATATTTGGAAATGTTGGGTTTTTTTGCTCAGTGTAAAACACCATAGGAGCCCAAGTAACTTTGTACATTAGTACATACATAGTACTTACAAGACAAGAGACCCAGATGTTTTTCCTCAGGAGCTGGCAGACCAAACTAGGGCTAAGTTATTATTGGATGTGCATTTGACAGGAAGTAAAAGATGATTCCTGCAGGAAGTGTCTGATGGCCGTCACTGAGCAAGTGTTTATGAACATTTCAGCCAAAAGAAGTTCACAAGTCGATCTAATCCTGAAAGTTTTCAGACCAAAACCAACAATGTGTTGGCCTGTCTCTCAATACTCTCTGAGCTCCCCGTGTGGTTGTCAGAATAAAAGTATTTATTCTTGACCAGTTTTAATGGGCTCGGGGCCCATTAAAACTGGTCAAGAATAAATACTTTTATTTTTGAATTTATTTTCCTCAAACAGCTGGGCACTGTAGTCTGCAGGAGAAACTATTTTCACCTGCGGATAAACACACATTTGGTGCTCAGGTGTGAGTATTTACGGCAGCGGGGATGATGTGTGTGGAATTGACTCAAAATAAACTACAGAGCCCACGTTTATTGTAGTGTGTGGTTCATTGGTGCGTCTCTAATGGTTCTTGGTCTTGGTTCTTGGACTTTGGCTACACGGCCACTTTGTGTTCCTTAGATCAAGTCGCTGTTCGTTCCGGTTTGATTTTGCCGACAATAACATGAAAAACAGATCTCTTGCAGCGGTCCACCTTAAGTTTGAGGACGGCCGTGAGTTGCACGCAGCGGTGCAGACACCCCTGGATGGTTTTTTGAGCTGGAAACCACTCCGGCTTCTGCAGAGCAGCCCTGTGGAATGTGGCGTATGCCTTTCCATGTCAGACGGCCGTTTGTTTTGCAACGGGAGACGATACGAATCTGAGCCGAATGCACCCACACGCTCAGCTGGGGAGGTGCAGAAGGCCACGTGATCTCACCCTTTAGGAGCATTGAGAAAATGAAAAAGAGTCGGGAGGGCGTGGGATCAAATGTCCAGAGGATGTGCATGAGAGACTTTGTCAGATTTACGTGAAGCTGTTGTTTTGTGTTGGCTTTATGCAATGTGTTTTCTCAGTTTTTGTAAATCTGCGACTTTAGAGGAATAGCCCAAATCTATTTCTATTTTCGGCATGTCTCGTGCATCCTGAAATGCGCTCTTTGAACTTCGCAGAGTTATTAGGTCAAAAGAAAACTCTTGGGTCGAGTGAGGAGGCGGCGTCCGCAGAAGTAGGTGTTTAAAACCGTAAATGTCAACTCCAGACTGTGGCTCTTTATCTCAGTCGCGCTCTCTTTCGTACTTCCTCTCCCTTCCCTCTCCGCGTCTCTCTCCCACACACACACACCGACACACACACACACACACACACACACACACACACACACACAGGCACGCACACACAGACACATACTCGTGCACACAGCGGCCGTTACCCGCCAAACAGCTCAGCTGGAGTTGCTCCAGACCTTACGGGCTCCGAGAGAGTTTGATTTGTGTTGACTTCCTGCAGGAACTCCCCCTCTCTCCAGCCCGCGGCTCAAAGACTATCAATTAGTTCCTTATTATGATCCCTGGGAGGGCAATAAAAGTTAGAGTGGGTTCAAAGAGCACAAAGGCAGACACACACACACACACACACACACACACACACACACACACCCCAACCTTTTTTTGGCCCGTGAGAGTTCCAGTTTGGACGTCCTCTCCTGCAGTCCTGTAGGTGGCTCTTACTGCCTGCTGTGCTCTTGTTTACATTTTACAAACAATGCTCACCACCCACATGCATGACTCACAGAGACCTTTTTTTCTGTCTGTCTTGCTAGTTTTTGGGTTTTTTTCAGTCATCAGCATCGTGTCGCGGGACAAATTTAATAACTCCTCCCGTCCTTTCTTTTTTTTCTTTCGTTTTTTTGTTCTCTAATAACACCATCCTGTTTCCAGCTGTTATTCATACTTCTTCCGTCTGCTCTGATGCTGCATGAATTCAGGGAAGCCAATTTGCTGCCCTACATAGCCACCAATCTCTGCTGGACTCTTGTCTTGTCTAGTCACTCCTCTCCTTCTGGCAACTTCTCCAAACATAAGGCAGGCACAATAGTTATTATGAGTTGTTTTGTTTAGTTTTTTACATAAAAATATCCATTTGAAGGTTTTCTTCAGATGATATCCTCAGTGTTCCCCAACATACAAACACAGGAGTCTCCGGGATAATTTAATGACACTTTGTGTCTTTTAGTTTTTATTATTTCAACTTTGAGAAAATGTGTCTTTTGTCACTTTGGTGTGGTGGATCGTTCTGATTGTCATTCTAATGAGCCTCAGCCGTGCTGCCCCACAGCTACGATGAAGAAGGCAGCCGCAGGAAACACTTCATCAATGCTTCTTAACATTAACTGAGAATCTGAGGTTTAAAGCGATGGTTGGTAATGTTTGGTTACATTTGTTGAAATTCAACCCGACAGCAAACAGTAAATCCAATACTCTGAAAAGAAGAAGATCTGGTGTCTGCATCCACTTTCATTAGAATAGAGTTGGCAACACTGGGCTGGGTTTTTAAATCTAGCTTATTATTGCTGGTTTCTCAACATCACCAACCTCCGCTTTAATTGATCAAAACTCCTGAATGTATTATCAGGTGTATACTCATGATTTAATATTTAACTTCAGCCTACCATTAATGTTGTGCACTAAGTTTAAACAAACAGATTTTTTTATTCTGATGGCATTTTGGATGAATTCAGCTACTATGGTTAATATAGTATTGCTGCGATAACAATTTGATGGAAAAAACAGGATATCTCTGACACTAAATTGAAATAATCCAAACTGACTAACCTATAGGATCAGTGAATTGTTTCTATGTTGAGGAATCAATATTATTAAAAGCCCACTTGTCAACTCCACTGTGCTCCACTGTGCCTCTCCCTGTCTCGTTCTCCTTCTTGTCCCTCCAGCTGGAGTCGTGGGGACGTCTCTGATGCCTCTCTCGGCCCCTATCCCTCCTCTCCTCTGCTGTTTTTGATGGCCCCGTTTGTTGTGCAGTGATAAAGTCCAAAGGAGGCCTTGGGCGGGGGGCAGAATCAAACGGAGCAGAGCACAGTTGCTGCCTGCTGGACTGTGTTGCCGCATCGATCTTGTCTATGGATCTGTGGCAGGCAGAGTAGAACAGATAGAGTGAAAGACGGCAGGATAAACTGCCACCTTTGCTTTGTTAATTAGGGATTTACAGGCTCAGGCTCTGTCTCTCTCACGCACACACACACACACACACACACACACACACACACACACACACACACGCACGCACAGCTTCCTCTTCACATATTGAGTTCTCTCATAGTTGCAGTTATTTGTTTGCCTGGTTGTGATAATGAGAAGTGATTTATTTCACGGGACAGAGACACGCTCTACAGACTACTGCTTTCACAGCATGGAAATGAAGAACCGTGATGCCGTGAAAGTCAATGCACCTGAACAAGTAGAGAGGCAAAGGGCCTTTAGCGTGCTGCTGGAAATGTAGTGAACGAGGACAGCTAGAGAAAACAAACGTTGATTATTAATTAATCGTTTTTGGTCAAAGCAGCATCTTCAAGTTGCTTGTTTTGTCCCAAGTCCAGCACGCAACCCTCCGTAAAACTGCCACAAACGCTGTTTCCTCCCCGCTTTCAGTCTTCATGCTAAGCTAAGCTAACCGTCTCCCGGGTGCAGCTTCATGCTTACTTACCTACTTTATACAGATGCGAGGGTGGTGTCAATCATCTCATCCCCGGCACTTATTCCCAAAAACTGTGTTGCAGGAGATTTTTTTTTACTCGGGTCGCCAAATGCATTCCTTTTTCTATTTCTATTGCAGTCCACTTGTGAGCCTGAATGTTCGTATTGTTCTGATAATTGTAGCCAACATTGAATCTAACATGGAAGGCTAGCGTACAATCGGTTTGTTGGACCGATGAGAGGAAATGAAAAAGAATGACGTATGTCTCTTCTAAACGGCCGATTTGCCTATTCAACATAACACAAGGTGATGTGGAAATGGAGAGCACATTTTAGGTTAGGAGCCTTTTGTGAATTGGGCCGTACAATTTTATCAAGATAGGAAGGAGAGTTAGCGTCTTTTCCTTTTATGAAACTGGAGCAAGAGAATGTTTGTTTTTTGTTTGATAAATGAGTCCAATAATAAATCAATTAGAATTTTTTTTGTTGAACTCTTGTCCTGTCTCGTCAATAAGGCGAGTGAAATGCACACAGCATTTACTGTAGATAAAAAACATAGAGAAGAGGCACAATGCCTTATGGACAGGAAGTAGCAATGCTACTGGAAAACACAGTGGCTTGTTGTTTTCCTCTCACGCGGTTCTTCCTAAGCTCATTGCAGTCCTGAGGTAGACTTAAGGAAATAGTTGAGAACCAGCAACAACAGCAGACCAACGAAGGAGGATCTGAGACGCTCCGTGCTCTTATTTCCCCCTTTTTCTTCTCTCTGAAGTCCGTGTTATGATGTGTGTGTCTGTGTGTTCCTCTCACTCCTTTGAGATGTGTTGGCTGAATAAGGGTATGTGTGTGTGTGTGTGTGTGTGTGTGTGTGTGTGTGTGTGTGTGTGTGTGTGTGTGTGTGTGTGTGTGTGTGTGTGTGTGTGTGTGTGTGTGTGTGTGTGTGTGTGTGTGTCCCGTGGGTGCTTTCATGGACACGCAGATGTTCAAGTGTGTGCGCGTGCGTGTGCATGTGCGTGTGTATTCCTCTGAGGAACACCATTTCCCCTGGCCTGACTTGGAGTTGAGCTAATATTTGTTGTGTTAGAAGTGAGAGTCGTGTGTCAACAGGAGCCCACGGTTAGTTCAGATGACTCCATATGCATCACCTCCATCCATCTCTTATATGAGAGAGAGAGAGAGAGAGAGAGAGAGAGAGAGAGCAGGGACACACACACACACACATACTGTAAGCACACACAAGCCCAGCGCCTTTCAAGCCCTGCTAGGCATGGACATGGTGATTTTGACAGGCTTTTAGCAGAGCAACCTCTAGGCTACGGGATTGTCTGCGGCAGCGGGTTATCTCCCCCCCCCCCCGTCTCTTTTCTCATCCCCCCCTTTTTGTCCACCCCCACTCTCTCTTTTATCTCACACTCTCCTCTCCCAGCCTCTTCTCTATCATCTACGTTTTGTCCAGACTTGGTCTGCAGCTCTTCATGTCAAACAGAGGGAGTGACGGGGAGACACAGGCAGGCAGGCAGGCAGGCAGGCAGGCAGGCAGGCAGGCAGGCAGGCAGACAGACAGACAGACAGACAGACAGTGTGGAAGCTGCCCTCCCGCTGGCTTATTAGTTCATTAGCGGTTAGAAATGCCGTGTAACCGCGGCTCTTCACGCAGCTAATAGAGGGCACACATGAGCTGCTAGCTCATTATGGCAGCTCTCCCTCCTTCTCGCTCGCTTTCCCTCGCGTGTCTGTCCCTTTCTCCATCTCTAAGCTTAGTCAGACTATGTAGGATCCGCTTGTCAAGGTGTCCAAATGAGGCGGTCTTTGTGTGTGTGTGTGTGTGTGTGTGTGTGTGTGTGTGTGTGTGTGTGCAAATACCCATGTGAGTGTGCATGTAAGGATTTACTTGTTATTCACCCAAAAGGATGAAAAGAGTTGAATATCTCCAATAAGGCCACGCCAAAGCCAACTGTAACTAGAGTTTTGAGTCAGGAACTCTGAGGGTAAGGGAGTTGTGTGTCGCTGCACACAAAGGCGGCGCGCAACATTGAAAATGTGTGCCTTTATGCACGCTGCACTGCACACAAACTGTTAGCGCCACTGATGTGTCCTCCCTCTGCTTCAGTGCTCCAAGGCCTCTTCTCTGAAGCGTGATCCTTTTCTTTTCTTAGCTCGAGCTTGGAGAGTGACACTTGTCAAAGTAGGACTGGTGGAAAGTTAACCCTCATTTATGAAGAGCGACTGAGTGCGTCTTTGAGGTGTGTAAATTCCCGGGGAACGCTCTGTGTTTGATAACGGTTGTCATAGTGAAGTATTTGTGAGCCTCTGCCAGGCTGTGGATTGGAGATGATTTAACTCGGAGGCAAACCAGTGAAAATCAAACGGAGGATTGTTATTGATTTGCGAGGGCTTGCCTCACTGATCAAGTTTGGTTCGAATGCAAGCAGACAGAGGAGACCCACCTCTTCACTGATGAGGTCCTGCAGGTCTTAAAGTTTTTATTTTCACCGGTTCACAAAACATTAATCACATTCACTTTCAGATTTAGTGAACGAGGACATAGAAAATTAGGAAAGGAGCACTGTTTTGATTTCTTAAGAGCCGTGAGTCAGTAGATTTTTTGGGAAATCTAACATTAATAGCCCAAAAAAAAAAAAAAAAAAAAGACAAGTCGCTAAATTAGATATTTCCAACTGGATCCATTTTACAAGCTCCCTGCCCTGAATCACAAGTAACTACAAGATTTTTTCAAATGATGCTTAAACTAGAGCAGCCATGCAATAGTGGAGCAAACTCTCTCAGACTTCTGCGAGGCCTCATCCGTCAGCTGACTGGTTTCAGGAGTCCACTTCGTTCTACTTGTCGGTGGATTTATGTCTGGATCGGCTCGTAGTCGCTGATACGGGCTGAAAGCAGAGACTACCTGTCAATGTCACCGGATTGATAAAGAGGAAGAAGTTTATCGCACACAGGCGTGTGTGTGTGTGTGTTAGTGATGGAGAAAGTCAGCTCCATCAAGTTTACATTGTACACACACTTGCTAGTGTGTTGGATAAAGTCTGTGAAGTTTATCGAGGTCAGACCTCCTCTCAGATCTGTGCTGATGTGGTGTTGCAATACTTTGAACAACATTGTTGACTACAGTGGAGTCAGCGGACTTTTCTACGTGCACGTCTGGAATAAAGAGGGCCTGTGGACACTCAGTGCTGAAACTTAAAAGGTTTCTCTCTGTTGGATTTGGCCTTATTGTCAATGTTAAGCAAAAGCTTTGACATTGTGGAAAACGCGCTTACTTTGCGTTCTCGCTGAGAGTTTGACGAGAGGATCGATACCACTCTCGCGTCTCTATGGTAATCAGGAGCCAGCTAGCTTAGCTTAGCTTAGCACAAAGACTGAAGACAGGTGGAAACAGCTAGCCTGACTCTTTCCAAGGTAGCTCACTAATTAAAACCGCAAAATTAGTTGTTTTTGTATGGATTAAACAGAAAAATGTGTTTACAAGTGAGCTTTACGGGTGCTTGTAGCTGGATTTTGTTAACTTTGTAATTAGCTGTCTTTGTAATCTATGATTATAAATGTTTGCATGTTTGGGTTTCAAACTCTAGGTCGAACAAAACAAGATATTTTCACTATTTGATTAATCAAGAGAATTATTGGATAATAAATCGAGGCGTTAGCTACATCCCTTAAATAGTATCTTAAGGGATTCCTGGTTAAATATAGAATACATAAAACTATAATTGGCGAGCTGCTTGTGCGGCACTCTGCATACCATCCATTTATTCTATTCACAAATCAGGTGAACGTTAATTCATTAATAGTTAAAATGTCTTTGAAATCTTTAGTTTAATAGGCTCGAGGGAATTCATTGTTAATACTTTTAGCTCTTCATGCATTTCTTCACACGTTTCCTATGAGTGTGTGTGTGTGTGTGTGTGTGTGTGTGTGTGTGTGTGTGTGTGTGTGTGTGTGTGTGTGTGTGTGTGTGTGTGTGTGTGTGTGTGTGTGTGTGTGTGTGTGTGTGTGTGTCCATTTATATGCTCAATTGCTCACTCTAATGTATGTATAATCAGTGAATGAGTGAAAGCTTACATACATTTGTAAATGTGTCTACCCATGCGTGTGTGTGTGTGGCCTTTATCTCATTAGTGCCCTTGGTCACCATTTGATCTGTGGCCTGTCCTCCTCGTGGTCCATTGTGCTCATATCGCCAATGCATAAAGACCTGTGGACCGGTGAATTGGTTCTGCGGGGGGGGGGTTTGTGTTTGGAAGGAGAACGAAGGCAGGAAAGGTTAAGATAAAGTTGCTTTGAACAAATTCCCCCTTTGATCAGGCGGCTCAGCGGTGAAAAGGCCTTTTCTAACAGAAGTCAGAGCCAGTTGGGAGAGAGGAGATGGAGATCCGTATTGTTCCGTTTCATCTCGCCTCTGTCTTTCTTTTTCTTTTTTTGCTCTTTCACACTGTTGTTCGCTGTGTGTGCTCCCTGCCTCTTTGTTATGGAGAGCACCAGGCCTCTCTCTCTCTGTCTCTCTTATTACTCCACACAAACACACATGTGCACGTACAATGACTTAAAAGCATTAGTGAACATGCTCACATAAGAATAGCGGCTGTAATTAGAAATGCTGAAACGTGCCTGAAAGAAGGCATTGTTCTCTGTTCTCCGTTCCTTCACCGAGTGATTGGACAGAATCTAATCTGCAGCCAGGGATTCACCGATCTGACTTTTTCAGTCCTGATAACGGTCCAGAATACCGATCCGATACCGGTGTTTGGTTAATAAGGATTGACTGTCTTCGTCATGATTCTTCATATCGGTATCGGATCGGAGCATCCCTATCTGCAATAACCTGTATAATCAATTCATTATTGTCATTTATCAAGCATGTTATGTGTTTTATATCTTTATAAATATAAATAAATCTACTATATTTGTTTTTTGGAGCTATCTGAAGATGCTACTTGAGCTCTAGGAAATTCTTTCAGACTTTTTTCATTTGTTTTTTAAATTGCAGCCAGGGGAAATGGGAATGCTGAAACCCAGAGACAGTTTAGATCATTTGCAGACTTGAAAACATGAATTCACGCAGACTATTTGATAATGAAAACAGCCCTTCTTGCTTTCCCCCCTGTCCAAACAAAGAATGTCAGAAAACATGATTTTTCTTCGTTTTCTAAGCTTTCTCACAGCTTGCCTGTTCTTTGCAGTTAACAAACAAAAACACTTATTTCCTGTCAAGGCAATTGATTATATCCTTCAATCCAACTTCATTCAGGCCCGGGTTTATCTGCACAACATCCTCAGAGCAGACCTGCAACTGTAGCAACCCCCACAGACACACACACACACACACACACACACACACACACACACACACACACACACACTCAAGCACAGATGATAAACTATTGTGGCGTCTTTCTTTTGTACTGTTTCTAAAGCTACTATCAGTATAGAAGGGGCTGTACAGCTGACCACAGATTGGTGAATAGGTGTTGCCATGGATGCGTTTATAGCTATTCCAGTCACACACACTCAACAGCAACATATAAATAGTCCCATGTACCACACAAAGACTTTATACAGCAGTTTTTATATTTGTTATACTTAAGTGTCCAACATACATCAGGCTCTGCGAGTCACTTTGAGTGAAAACTCAGTTTTCTTGTCTTATTTCTTGTTAAAATGTTGTTACACACCCCGTGAGGAGGTGCTTTTTAAACAAACAGGCACTGTTAGAACTGTGGTCTTTTCAGCCAATCACTCCATTAAGCTGAAGCACAAACATTCCCACCACTCGGGCTTGTTGTCTAGACAACAACGGTGCCGTGGGAGGGGCTACATGTTGTGATTGGACGGTCACCTGTTCTTCATTAAAGTCCTAAAATGTGTTTTCAGCCACTTCAGCAGCGTGGCTCAGGGGGTGGTGATGTTGGTCTGTTCAGGGCTTTGGTCCAGACTACAAATATTTCAACAACTAAAGGATGCATTGCTATGAGATATCGTCATTCACGGTCACCAGATGATAAATCCCCATGACTTTGGTGAACCCCTGATTTTTCCTCTAGCGCCACAATCAAGTCAAAGTTCACATTTATTGAGTGAAACATCTCAACGTCTACTGGATGGATTGACACTTAATTTCATACAGTCATTCATGGTCCCCAGTGGAGGAATCCTAATGAATTTGGTGAACTCTTGACTTCTATTCCTCAGATTTTTTTTTCATGGCCAAATAAACTGCTGAACTAAATCCTTTGTCTTATTTAGAAGGAGGCTCTTATAGCTCCGACAGAAAACACAGAGTGATGTTTTGATACTTGCCACCTCCCTGGCGTACACTCAGCTGACCGTTTGTGTCTGCACTGTGCACCATTTCTTACTTTTTAGCAAATACAAGAGACGGCTTTGTTATTTAGACGGCGTTGACTGCACACGGCTCTTAATGATACAAGCTTTGGATTGCTACCCGAGAGGTTTTAATGTTTTGCCAATTAAAGGAATAATCGGCAATCAAAGTGTCGGCCTCAAAGCAAAGAGGTTGTGCTTGATGATTTTAAAAGCCCAAATAAAAAAAATGTAGCCACTAGACGTTTGACATTTAGCTGTCAGTGGTGGAAACACTGAAAAAGTGAGCTGTGTGGAAGTAATCGGGGGTGTTCACTCTGTTGGTGCGGTGCGATGTGCTGTGGAATTAAAGCTTTTACACAGAGATGAGTAATAAAACCGACGCATGTCCTCAAAATCTTTCCATCTTGTGGTTTCGCAGATAGCAGAGGCAGCTAAGACCTCCTCTCAGGCGGATGACTTGTACCTGGACGACACAGGCTCAGGAGGTTACTACCCTGAAGACGATGACGACTTTACCTCAGGGTCTGGCTCAGGTAAGAACCGCATATACGCAGGCACGCTCTCACCGCATTCCTCAGTTGCAAGCTCAGCAGGTAGTTACCCAGAGGTGTGACGACGACATTCATTTTCCGAGTCCGCTGCGGGTAACAGTTTTTGCAAACAGTTTTTTTCCCCTCCGAGTTCCTCCCTCCTCTCGCTTTACCTCCCTCTCCTTTCTCCCATTCTCTTTGTCCGTTCTTCCTCTCACCACCTCTCTCTTTCTCTGAGATTGCTTTGTCAGACATGCCGTGGGCAAGTGTGCAAATTTTACATGTCTTTTTTTATTAGCTCCTCTGCCCCACTTGCTTTCAGCACCTTTACAGCCCTCATTCATTCGTCAAAAGTAACTCTTCTATCCGAGGGAGTTGTAGAGCTGCAGAGAGAGAGTGTCGTTTTAGGTAAAGGACTGTGATCAATAGCTCTTCCAATACTGTGTATATACGCCCTATTAATCTGCCACTCTATTCTATAGGAGATACAAACTGTAAATAATGCATTGAAATGAAATCCACCGAGCATGAAGTTAAGTAAGACGAACTATATGACAGTGGGTGTGAAATATTGATAACATGTACGTCCATATTTTACCTATTTGCAAATACACACAACATAATCTTTGCAGAGCAAACACGTCTGCCATTTTTTACACTCTCGCCTTTTAATTGAAAGACATCACTTCCCTGTTTGTCTCCAAGGTGGAGGTGAAGTAGTGGTGGAGGAAACAGTGACTGTCAGTATGGTTTATATCGAGCCCAATGCAGCAGAACCCACCCAGGACGCCACCAAAGATTTCACGCCCAGGGTGGAGACGGCCACGGTCAGAGAAAAGGCCGAGGACAGCCTGCCCAAGAAACCATTTAGAACAGAGGTAAGTGGTACAGCCCGACCCACGCTCAATAAGTCTGATACAGCTTTTGAGTTCTATAAATTCTGATGATGATATATATTTTGATGACATTCCATTAAATTCCTCTTTTCCTTTTTACGATTGTGACCAACAAATGTACCGGGCAGGACATTTTACAGTTCAAAAATAAACTTACTACTATTCTCTGGTTGACAAACTACATAATAGTGACGGTCCTAAAAAGTCCTAAAAAACTACAGTGATTTTGTAGATATAATACCAAAGGAAAGCTTGTTTGTTGTTTAAACCAGCGTGGTCGATCAGATATTTGGAGATGGCAGAACGTTTTGACTGTTGGAAATCAAGCAATAGTTTTGACATTTTGGAAAATACACTAATTCACTCTCTCGAAGATCAACACCACTTTGTTTGTCTAGAGCCAGGAGATGGTTAGCTTAGCTTAGCATGAAAGCTTTCGGTCCTTGTGTTAAGCGACACTAAACTTTGCTTGGCTGTAGTTTCACATCAAGATATGACAGTTGTATTGATCATCTTCCTAACTCTCGATAAGAAAGCAAAGAAGCATATTTTCCACTGTTTTGAACGGTTTCTTTAAGTGGAATTTCTGTATTTGACAACGTCTGTGATCCTGCTGATATGCCACCATGTGTTTATGCTCCACCTTGAGCACATGGCGCTCTGAGCATCTTCAAATTCCACAATCACAATTTTTTAAGTACATTTAAGTACTAAAAGTATATGAAACTATTCTGTTGTCACATCCACAAACATTTCCACTCTTGCTTTATGATTTAGGTGTATAGGACATAATACCACTTAAAGTCATTTGTAATCATGGTGGCTCATTTGTAACTATCCTGACTCAACAGAGAGCGACATAGTAGCTCAGTGCGTCTTCAGCTGACCCAGTATGTCATCAAATCCTCTGTAATACCATGAGGTTGCATTCCGGATAAAGATCAAGTGCTCACATCAATTCTCAATGTTTTCGCTCCATTGCAAATTATGGAGGATTACATCTCTCTCGGACATAATCACATATTCTGGAACCATCCTAGATCTCACTTGTGTGGGATGCACTCTTACTGTACTGTACTGGATACTACATCTGTTGGGGATTAGTCGTCAAGGTCTCAACCCCCTAAGCCAAGCCTACCTGGCCCAGTTCCATTTTTTTCCCTTCTCCTGCCTGTTACTACTCCCTAAGGCAAATGCACTGGCCCAGTTCCATTTTGGTTCTTTGCAACCTTCTCTAGTGTTATTAGGAAAATAAAAACATGAGATACATGGGCCCATATTCATTCCAGATACTTTGCTTCTTTTCTTAGACTCCCAGAAAATCCTCCGGTCCACTGGCTCTGTTTTCTTTAACTACTTTTTTTTTTTAGCCTTGCACTAATCTCTTTGGGCAATCTGGATTTGTTCCATTTTTTTTTTTTTTCCTCTGGCAAGCCTCTATAGGTTTCACTAGCCAGGTTTCATGTTGGTCCCCATTCTCCTCCTTTGCATAGACCGCCATGCTAAGTGGACCAGTAAAACCCCTTTATTTATTAAAGGAACATTTTTGGAAATACACTTATTTGATACTCATCACATGTTTATATGTTCAATATGAAGCTGGAGCCATCAGTCAGTTAGCTTAGCTTAGCATAAACATTTTAAAAAGGGGACAGATAGCCTATAAAACTAACTAATAAACATGTTATATCTTGGTTGTTTATATCTTGTTTGTTTGTTTGTTGGCACAGTGAAATCCCACAAATAACCTCACTGTAAAACCGCAAATTGTTATTTATAAACATCAGTTTTTGAACAATTAAACCAACAAGACAACATGTTTATAAGAGAGTTTAAGAGGTGCTGGTAGGGTTTCTTACCTTTGGACAGAGTTAGGCTAGCGGTTTCTCTTTTTCCCCTCTTTATGCTAAGCTAAGCTATCCGGCTGCTGGCTGTATTTTCGTATTAAACTAACCGATATGGATGGATATGAGAGTTGTATTAATATTCTCATCTAGTTTAGAGCAAGAAAGCGACTAGGTGTATTTCCTAAAATATCAAGCTATATCTCAAATATTAACAGTAATTTGGGGATTATGGCATGATGCCTGAATGAACACATTTAAACAGACAGACGAGGACTATCAGAATGTGAAAGTCGATAAACGTTGATCAACCTTAATCTTTCTTCTATCCATCCTGTTTTTCTTCTCCTCATTCAGGCACCAGTGCCAGTTACAGAGGACTTGCAGAGGAACCAGATGACTAGTACGACTAGTGCCCCCGGCTCCCCCCAGGATCCCATTGAGGTCCGCACTGAAAACCTCTTCCAGAGGACAGAGGTGTTGGCAGGTATGTGTCACAATAAACTGCAACAGACTGCTATAGGTGGGTTTTGTTACTTTTGGACTGTTTCCTACTGATTCTAGCCTTTAATGCTAAGCTAAGCATTAGCTTCATATTTGTATTACAGAAAGATCTCGTCTCTCAACAAGACGGCGTATTGACCAAAATGTCAAACAATTCCTTTAATATTTCAGCTCATAATGAAAGTAGCCTTTCAGTTTAACATTCCACCAATACTGTATATTCTTTGATGCATTCTGGGAGTGTTTATTTAATTAATGTTTCTCAAATTCTTACACATTACAACATGTCAGCGTATTTCTGGTTCACAGCTGAATCTAGAAAAATCCAGGAAATATTTTCCCTAATGTCTCCCACCTAATCCACTTCTCAAAAATAATTATTTTTAATGAACTCTGTCTGCATCCCTCTGTGGGACCTTGTAGAGTTCACAGCGTTGAGGGTGTTTCAAGTGCATCACTTTGAATACATGAAAAAGTGTGGAATTATCTGACTGGAAATCTCTGTGCTCTCTGATGCTGAATCTCTCTTCCGACGTTTCTGAGGCGAACACTGATTGGCATCTCACTTTTACTTTGTTGTGATATCCATCCGGTGTTGGCAATATGCAGAAACAACATCAACAGGGACGAATCAGGACGGCTTCAGTTAGACGAAAGCTCAGCTCCATTCTCTCTCCTACTGAAAGTCTCATTTCATCTTTTGCTCATTGTTCTGTGACTTTGACAGTAAAAGAAGAGTAGTGCCAGTAGAAAGTCTTTGGATAAGACCCGTATATATGTATTTATATATATATATATTTATATTTATATATATATATATATATATATATATATATATATATATATATATATATATATATATATTTATTTATTTATTTATTTATTTATTTATATATATATATATATATATATATATATATATATATATATATATATATTTATTTATATATATATATATATATATATATATATATATATATATATATATATTATACATGGATCACCGCTCATCTCCTCCTTCTAGTCTCGTCTACCTCTTTGTCTTTACCCTTCTTCTAGATTATTACCATAACCCTGTATCTCCCGTATGACTTTTAAAAAGAATAATTGCCCATAACTGCTGGCTGGCTGAGGGCTACCAAACGGAATTTTGTTGTATCACTACAATGACAATAAAAACCTCTTTATCTTTATCTATTTTTTATTTATTTGCTCAGCATCGCGTTACTGCTTCTTTGAGCTCAGCCGCTCGCTTGTGCTCCGGGATCTTTGCCCATGGGCCCATGGGGCCATGGGGCCAGTCGACATGTGGCAACCTAAAGTGGAGCAGAGGGCAGATTGTAGCACTAGGAGAGACACTGAACAGTTTAGCAACCTATGAAGTCCCTCACATGGGCATAATTGGGAGGGGGAGTGAAATAAGCCCATGTGGCGAGTTAGGAGCATTGGCGAGGAGAGTAAGGGTCAAAGCTGGAGGTGGGGGTGCGTTTCTTAATGAAGCCTGGGCTGATTTTTCTCCACATTTCTGTACTGTGGGCGCTTGTGGTTTACAATGTGTCATTAAGACAAACAGAAAATTTGTACAGGTGCTGTATAGAAAAACAAACTGCAGGTAAAAGTCAGAGAAAAGTTCAATTTCACAGAGCAAAGTTTCCATCGAATGTAGACCTCGGCCCGCCTTAATCCGGATCCAGTGTTGTTCCAGTCATGCAGCACTGGTTGTTGTTGTTGTTTGTCTGTCCTCATTGGATTTATCTGCCCGACTGTTAAAGCAACGGAACCAATGTCATCGGCTTCTTCCTCTTCAGTCACTGATTGGAATGCAGACCGTGTCGAATCAACCACCATCGGGACGACGCGGCTCTGTGTACCAATCAAGGACCGGAGTCTTAATATCCCCCAAGTGGGACAATAACTTTTAAACTCACCAACAGGACACGCATTAGAAGAAGTGAAACGGACTGATGGCAAATGATTGACTTTGTATCTCTCGAGACAAATTGAGGCTTTCACCGTTGACGTGACGTAACAGCATCGATTTCGGCTTTCAGCTGAGGCGGTTAGCCACTCGGTTTCACCACATTTAAGCCCTCAATTCTTAGTAGTTTGTTAGGGAATTGAATTAGTATTGAAAGGTGTTGCAACAGTAGCTCACGCTGAAATGAACTGTTGCAATGGATTTCCCAAGACACGGTTCACCTCAGATAAATTCGGCTCATGAGAAGGGCTTTCTTTAGGACAAATTGACGGTCTCATCCATGAGGACATTGATTTGATCGTGTGCATTGACGGTTTCCTTCCCTTCCTGTCTCTGCCCCCCCCCCCCCCCCCCCTCAGCTGTTATCGCAGGCGGCGTGATCGGCTTCTTGTTCGCCATCTTCCTCATCCTCCTCCTGGTCTACCGCATGAGGAAGAAGGACGAGGGCAGCTACGACCTGGGAGAGAGGAAACCCTCCGGCGCCGCCTACCAGAAGGCCCCGACCAAGGAGTTTTATGCATAAAACCATCCCCGCCGTCAGATCGGCAAATCGCGAGTGACTGTCAAAATCGCAGTCCACGACAACGGAGAAACGACGACAAAATGTTTTTCAAGTTGATTTAAGGAAAAAAAAATAGCATAAAGGAAAGCTTTTGCATAGATTATTGTAATTAAGCCCTTTTCTTTCTTCTTTAAAAAAAAAAAATATGGAAACCAAGCATTTCTCATTTTATGGCAAATCTCAGTGTATTTAAACATTTTGTGTATTATTTGAAAAGGCTGAAAAAATAGTAAACAGGATCTGTAAAGGCGAGGAAACTAATCGTATCTGTCTCCTGAGCGGTTTCTAGTCGCTGACTACTTTTAACTGTAGCAGTATGTTATTTGTAAAGAAAAAAACAATTTAAAAGTGGAAATAATTGAATATAATTATTCTGTATCAATCCTACTTTCATTTTATTTTTTTTATTTTGTCCTAGCATGTCTGTTGTTGATCTCTAAAGGTGTATTACATTAATTTATCTTTTCTCTGATGTTTAAAAAAGAAAAAAATGCCTTTGTAGTTTTGATGAAGCTCTCCGGTCTTCATATTAACGCTGTTAACAGTCAATGTAAATGTTCTCCCTTCAGGTTACAATGTTCATTATTTGCTCTCGCATCAGTTTTTTTAGTGAGTGTTACATTATGTCCTGTTTATTTGTTTGTTCTCTTCTCATTGTAGCCTTTTTTTTTCTCTCTTCTTTTCGACAGCGTTTTTATTTACATACCAGGAACAGGTCATTAAAAGATTTTTTTTTTTCAAAGATAAGCGTGTCAGGGCTCGAGAAAAATCACAAATCTCGCTTCTGTTTGTTGTCTAGCCTAACTTCTTTTCTATTGAAACGCGTTCTTTTTTTTTTTTCACGTTGCACGTCCGCTGCTTTCTGCTCCCCCACCGCTGTCGTGCAGCTTTGAGTGTACGCACGGCGTGTTTTTCGGGAGGCGACGTTTCTTTTCTCCGCGGATTGTGGTGCTTTTGGCCCATAGCCACCTCCCTCCCATATGTGTCCCCTTGAGTTTAGTGACCCAAACTCTGCTCTCACCCGAAAACATCACCCTCCCCCTCTCTCTGTTTACCCTGACCTCCCTCGCTCCCACCTTTTTAATCGGATTGGAGCACGGTCAGTCGAGTTGTCAACTCGCTCTCTTTTTACTCTACGTGGAGCCACAAGCGTAGCCCGGCTTTTATAGTCCCTGTCCCAGTGTTGATGCTCCGGGCCCTAAGATCTGCTCACCGGAGGCCTGCTAGTGCCAGAACGTAAACACACACATGCAGAGCACATACCTCTGCAGCAAACATCACCTGAAAAAAACAAAAAACCTCCCCTGTAGAAACCTATCTTCTCTCAGAGGGATTGATAAATATGGCTGCACAGGAAATGTAAGACTCCAGTGTTGTGTCGCATCCCGCGTTGAGGGCTACTCGTACTGTTTTTGGTCGGTGGAGGCATTTCAGAAGAGCTTCTGTTGAGAGGTGAGGCTGTTCGCCAGGTTTAAAACCTGAGTTAAGCCGAATAAAAGGCCACGTAGCTACATCAAATGAAAACACAGCTAACGGCCACATGACTTTTTTATTCTTACGTCTACACGACCTTGCTCTGAAGGGGACACAGGAGTTTTGTCCGGCAGGTTTGTGAAGTTGCCTTTTTTCTTTCTTTTTTTTTTTTTTAGCTGTACAGTAATGTGAAGTAGTTACAGTAGATGCTGTCACGTGGTCCTAACTCCTAACACCACCCACCTAAAGCTGTACATCTCCATCCTTCGCGATTCTTTCAGTCTTTGATCCCCTATGTTGTCCACTAACCATCCCCGTCTCCCCATCCCTGTTGTCCGCTCTCGTCAAATAGCACCTACGGTACTGAACTATACTGAAAAACCCAAAGACTCACAGTATTTCTACTCTCAGACCCACCCCCCTCCACCATGGCCACATCATGTTGTTTCCTCATTCTCTTTATTGTCACTCTTTTAGTTTCTTTTTTTTCTTCTTCTTCTCTCTATTAGAGACCTGACCTTTGAGTCCAATTGCTTATTAGTATATGAAAAGATATATAAATATATATAAATGTATATTCACAAATGTTTTAAACCTTCAAAGTGCCTACCATTTGGAAATGTACTTGCTCGAGGTGAGCACGAGGCGGGTGTGTACGCGACGGAGGGGTGTAAACGACTTGACTGGCATTCTGTGAGCATGGATGACTGTAATGGTAACTTTTTTTTAGTCTTACAAAAGCTGACAGTATTGTACCTATAAGTTGAAACAACACTACTGAATAAACATTGTGGCCTAATATCCAACCGCTTGTGCCATCTTACTTTCTTTTTTTTTTTCCTTCACAAACTGTTGATTGCTGATTTACCAAGATATCTAATTGATTGTTCACATCTAGGCTAACTCTTGGCCAGAAAGCCAATGTCTGTTATAGTTAAGTTGGCTTTAAGTTTATATAGGTTCAGTTTTTTTAGGAATAGGGAGATGAGTCATGGAGTCTGTTTCGTTTTTGTCCAAAGTTTAGAGCACCGCTTTAACAACTTCATTTTCACTCTTCTGTTTGTGTTCAGGTTAGAAAAACAAGAAACAGCATTTTAATTAAGCTTTAGAGAAGCTGGTATAGGCAGATTTTTTTTTTTTTTTTTTTTTTTTTTTTTTACTTTGGACAGCTGGCATTTCTCCCCTTGCCTCCAGCCTGTATGCTAAACTGAGCTAAACGCCTCCTGGCTCCAGACTTAACGGACAGACACTAAAGAGTGGAATCAATCTTCTCATCTAAAATCTCTGCAAAAAAAAAAAAGAGAATAAGTGCATTTCATAAAATGTTGAACTATTCCTTTTGCAATACTTCAAACCACTGTTTCATACTATCAATCAGGGCGTCATGCTGTTCTGTTATAATTACGGGGCGTTTGTAGCTTTAAATGTATATGTTTTTTTCTATTCCATTATAAATACATTTGAGCAAACATTCCTCCCGGGATCTATTACCAAGTGTTTTGTCTCAGAATTTGAAAAGAGGCGCCTTGCTTCACGGCTCATTAACCTCTTTTTTTTTTTAATCTCCAACAAAGTGCTCATTTGGTTAATTATTCAAAGGTAAAACTTTCTTACCCTAAAGCCCAAAACACCCCAAAGCAAAGCTGCCCTCGAATAAAAAAAAATAAAAAAAAGAGTGTTTCTCTGTATTTATAGACAGAAGACAAGAACATTTCAAACATGTAGGACTGGCTTTAATACTCTGCAGCACATTCGCTCTCTTAACCTTACTTAAAGTCTAAGGGGATTATCAATGTGCAGATGAGTAATCTGTATGTGGGTTATGTGCTCCACCATATCATTTTAGTGACCTAATCTCCCCTCGTTACAGAGGGAGATTAGAGTAACGGTGGGGATTAATCTCGCGCAGGACTGCAGATCTTGGGTGAAACGAGAAACCAGTGGGGCTGATGTGACGCTCTGACAAAACTCTCAAGGGGGGGGGTTACTCTCAATAACGGCATTGCTTATATAGAGCTATCCCATAAAACACTCCAGGGGGTTGTGCCCTCACGCGCTGATGATGCTCGTCAAGAACGTGCATGAAATATCTGCTTTCTTGACATTAGATCCATGCTGACTCCGTGATTACACAGGCCGCTTCATCACAATGGGGTTATTCATACTCCAAAACAAAAAGCCTTCATGTGTGCAAAAAACCCCTCCTTGTGATGTTGTCTTTGATGAGGAGAAAGGAGAAGAGGAAGCAAACGTACATGCATCGTTGCGTATTCCCTAAGCGTGTGTGTGTCTGCACGATTGTGTTCTTGTGTGTCTTCTCCTCTTGTATCTAACCTGAGGGGAGGCGGATCAATAGGGACGGGATGAAGCCTGGGCTACATGGTTCTTGATATGTTGTTTTAAGAGAATACTTTTCTTTCTGCCCTTTTCTAAGGAATCGGGTCACTAAGTTCCAATATGGCACGTGATATTTGCCCAGAGGCAGTTTGTACAAGGCATCCCACCAGGATAGGACCCATTCAAAGGGCGTGGAGGGGGGTGGGAGGTGGGGGTGGTGCAGCAGGCAACCAATAGGAGAAGCCATTTATATTGAAGCAGATGCAGCAGCCAACATTTCCCAATCCGTCTGTTCCACTCTGTGCTCCATGTGTTTGCCCTTTTAGTCTCCAGTTTGTGTCAAAGTGCAACCAGGATTCATGTGGCGTATGTGTTTTGTCGGGTTAATGCAACGTATGTGTTCATGCCGAGGAGAGAGAATACATGTAAACTGCTCTTAGTCAAAGATAAAGGTGGACGGCTTTTTAAATGCTTTTTAACCTTCCCTTCTTTCACTTTGTTGCTCAGTTTCTATCTTTCCCTTTGTCTCTCTCTCCCTTTTTTTGTTTCTTTCTCCTGCCTTTGTAGCAGAAGAGCTAATTCAATAAAGCTGTCGGCCGTCAACTGGTAGTCAACGCCAAACCATGCAGAAACGTCAGGGAAATGGCGTCCAAGGTAAACAAGCTGTCAGGCCTCATGAGATCTCATGGCTGGAGACTAAGCCTGAGCCCGACTAGGGTGGACACGTTGCACCTCGCTGACCCAGACGCGCAAAACCCAAAAACCCTGGCAAAGCGTAACTGTGATGATTGTAGTATGCTGAAGTTCAAGTCTATATTCTTGCCCGCCGCTGCCACAAGCCTCGGTCTGAACTCTACCAGCTGCAGCCACTTCTGCAGGGTGCTGTGCAGCTTCAAGTGAAGCAGTTGCTCTGACTCTCATTGCATAGAAGTGCATCACACTGGAAGTGAGGTATCTATAGGTATCAAGAGAGACAGCAGGCTGAGAAGACAGAAGCAAGGTCGCACTAAATGAGATTTAACTTCCTGTATGAGGCACAAGCTATATATATATATATATATATATATATATATATATATATATATATATATATATATATATATATATATATATCTGTGTCTGGCGGTGAAAAGGGGAAATTGCAACACACCAGAGAATAATGTGTTGAAACCAATTAAGGTGCTGCTTTTCAGCATGGCAACAAGCACACATTTTAATTCAAACTTTATTCTCACTACTAAGCACACCAAAGTAAAGACAGGAATGAAAAAATACAATGGGCACGTTGGTTGCATAATGGTGCAATGCAAATTGCAATATGAGTTGTGGTCGGGTGTTGCCATTATCTACACCTCCATAGGTGTTCGCAAACAATAACTCCAGAACATTGTTAAGTCCAAAAGTCCAAATATTTTGGGAAAAAAAAACAAAATTCACAACATGTCTTAATCAAACAGAATATTCTGCCTCAATCCACATCTGTTGACGTTTAGCATTTCAGAAAAATAAATGTCACTGCAGAAAACTGCTCGCTTCTCCAATTTTCCACATCTGCCATTTAAATAGCAATTGAGCCAGATGCAGGCACACGTGGCTTTTAAAAGGATTGAAATGGTTCAATTCATTTTACACAGCTATGATCAATTAAGAGATTACATACAACCCCTTTGCCGCTTGAGCCTTACTTTGCGCCCAGATTATGTGCCATTAAACTAACTAAAGTGGGGATGGACACGCCATAAATGCACGAGTTCCATGCATCTATAGGGCCCTAAGAGTGTGAAGCCATGCTAGCAGCTCGGTGAGGCTGTAATTGCTAAATGCTCACATCTGCATGCTAACACACTGATGTTTAGCAGATATAATATTTACCATATTCATTGTCTTAGTGTACTGTGTTAGCATGCTAACGTTTGCCAATTAGCATTAAACACAAAGCTGAAAACGATGGGAATGAGTTCTGCAGATATTTTGTCTGAAGTATTGGACAAATTAGAATTTCGACCTGATGGCAACACTGTATACATTATATAGTAGGTGAAAGGATCACCAAAGCTAGCATAATTAATCTTGACAATCCATTCGGTAGTTGTGGAGGTATTTCACTCTGAACCTCAAATGTCAACCTCATGCTGGAGCTATAGAGGAAAAGTCAAGGGTTCAACAAGGCCAGCAGGGTTCATCCTCTGGGGACCAATGTTGTTACTCTGAATGCGTCTGTTTCCACAAAATGGATTTGACTGGTATAGGTAAGGTCTAATTACCACGTTAACATATCAAAGCGAGCAAATAAATGTAAAACTTCATGGTATTTTTGGATAGAAGGCCGACTAGGCCCATTTATCACGGAAAATAATTACAGGTGGGATCAGAGGTAAGTGAAGAAATCCAGGTGGGACTGGACAACATTGTCCAGAGTAATCAGTTATATTTTATTATACATGAATCTAATTATTATTTGGTCGTCTCTGCTGTAAAGACACTGGGCGTTGGCAACTCCTGTCTCTTGTTGAATACTCTCCACTGGATTTGAGGTTTGACTGGTCAAAGAGGGCAGAGGAGATATAACGGCATGAGCAGTATTCCCTGGCCTTTCCTGAAAGCAGCGCCGTCTCAGAGCGAGTAGTGTAACTCACCCCTGTGAGGGAGGTGAGCTCAGCTGAGTACTTCTTAAGATCAGAGGCTTTAGTGCCCAAAGATGCTTAGGAGGTAAATCATGTCTACATGCTGAAGAAATGAAGGACCTGCTACAATGTGTTGAATTTGTGCCAATCTTGTGCGGGCTTAGTCTCCATCTCCTTTATCATCGTCCCACTCTTTAAAAGCTCTGAGTCATGTGTGAAAAAAAAAAGGTAATTTAGTTCTTGAGGTTTTAAAGCTTAATGATGCTTTTTACATTAGGCAGGGAGGCATAAAGTAATTATGCAACAATTTTGCTTAGTTTGGATGATCCACCGGGGAATTTGAACAATTTTAATTCCTCGGTTGAAAGTAAAAACAGAGCCGGTCCAGGTTGGGAGTGCAACGCTTGGCTGCTACTGTAAATTGGTTGTTGCGGTTGTTTCAAACATTAAGCAATTAAGTCATCACTGCTGCATAAAGAACCGCACATTTGGGATGGAAGAAGAATGTAATGACTGCTGGTAAGTAACACCTTCAAAGAATGAGAAAAGAGGCTTTCCAGCACTCCGTTCCAGCAAAACAAAAGCTGACATGACGTAGAAATCAACTGAACGCCATAAAGATCATGTTTGAGACTACCTTTAAACATGTTTCTTTTGTTCAGGTAAACATGTATTATGTGGTGATCTGAGTAGCTGTGGGTGGGCCCATATGGGCCTGGCTCCACCCACTATCATGTGACTAAGATCTTAATGAGGAACCATGATTTAATCACATATTTTTTTCTCAATAACTGTAACTGATTATAGACTAATATGCTAGTGGTTATTCCCCAACAGCACGCCAATGAAAGTCACCAGATAACATGGTCACTTGATAAACCAAAACACCAGCGCATTGCACAGCAGAACATACCCTACTTTCCACAAGCTGCTTTTGATGTATACGATTTTTTTAAATCACGTCGAATAAAAGCAGTTTGCTAACGTTTGTCACAAAAGGAGTTTGCTCATGAGAAGCAGGAGGAAGAGAATTTTTCTCAAGTTCAACCATCGTTTTCTACAAAGACCTACTGCTCATGCGCCAGTTTCTCTTCATCTAGTGCTGAGCGCCAGCGTCTGCATCACCGTATGGAGCCCCGCCCACTTTAGCCAAGCTCACACAAAGTCCACTTCAAATGTTTTTTTCCCCCAAAGATGGTTTCTATTATTTCTAGCTAACTGGTATCACTCTAATGAATGTTCAAGTGTTAATTTTTTCTGATGTTTGGTTTTAATGAGTCATTTGATGCTATGAAAAGGTGTGTGACGTCAACACTGACAGCTGTGATTGACAGCTGCTCTGATTAAAGTATCTTGGTTGCGAAAGCCGAGTCCTGGGAAGTTAATGTTACTTTGCATTTCTATAAAACGCCACAATTCTGTTTAATACAACACATTACAATGTGTCCGTTTGGTAGTAAATGTAGTTATAATACGTTAGTTGTCGTGTCTTTCTAGTCAAACAGCCGAGGCAGGCGCTGACGTAACACCTAGCTAGGTGGCTCACGCTAATGAAGCTAACAACAACCCTCGTCACCCGACCCGCGACCAGCTGTACTGTTCAACTTTCAACTGTCAGTAGAATAAAAAGCGGCACCACCATACAGACTGAACGTCAAGTCCCTGCTCCCCTCTTCTGCTGTGATCATCAAAGGTAAGCTTAGTTACAATTTGGGACTGTTGTAACTATTTCAAAATGATTGTTTATTCTAGTTTTTGTTGGCTAATCAATTGGATTGTATGCTGCTTGCTGGGTTTCCGTGCGTGCACGTGGATTTATGTGGCCGCCGTGCCAGGTTGTGCAAAAGTGTCATTTTTAACGGGCGCATGTTGGTACCTCTAGCCATAGCCTGGTCAGTGCTGCTCTTGCGGCTGTCATGCATGAAGTGCCTGCGTGCTTAAATGTGTGGCTGCCCTTGCAGGCAATGTGATGCAGTTAATGTACTTCTTGTTGGTGCCTGTGACATTACCTCTGATGATGATGTAGACTATATGGATTGTATAAATTAAACTGTGATGCATTCAGGCAAGTCCAGTTGTAATGGCCCACATTGGTTGGTTTCAGAACCGGACCGGCCTGGAATGGGCTAGGCCCACCTGAGTTTCTCTGTTCCCACCCACGCTGTGATTTCAGTGCCACCATCAAGGCTTTTTGTCTGTTACCCTGTCACACTAATAATTCATTTTCCCCCTCATTTGTAATAGAACGCACAACTTAATCATGTTTAAGAAGGACACTTTTCAAAGAGCCGAGTTATGCTTTGGTTCAGATTCATCCAATTTGTTGGCCCACTTTCATGAAGGTCGATGTAATTTAACGGGCCAGATGAAGGATTGAAGGAACAGGCTGGTAGAGTGAGCTCACAAGATTGACCTCATGCCCTCTTTTTTTATGTATTATAAAGTTATTTTGAGCTTATTCTGTTATATTTAAACTGATTTCTCCCACATGACACTCAATTATATTTCATGATTGCACTGCTTTATTTTAATAACCTCCACATTTTGTTGACTGTAGACACTGAACCAGCCTTTTGTTACGGAGTAATGAAATGATTAAGATCCATTTATCAAGGTAAAGGTGATAGTGTTACAGCTTTGTGAGCACACAAAGCATATAATGGTATGTTTCACCCCGAAGGACGACCGCTCCCGAACTGACAAAACATGTTCCGCCCGGTTATTCAACCAAGCAGAAGTATAAATTTCAACGATGTTCATAAAAATTTAAACATTCTGCTCCGAAACCTCCAGCTGTCCCACTTTTTCCTGACATGATTTGGAGTTTTTGGCCCCGAGTCAGAGGTTCAGCACAACACAAGCTATGTTGATGAATGTGGAAAAGCTCCCGACAGTTACTCAGCTGTAGCATTAATCACAAACTTCCCAAACATACAAATGAGGACTTATTAAACCCTCTAATCATAAGTTTGGCATCTCCGTTGAGGCTGTGCTAAATGTCGGCATGCTAACGTTTGCTAATTGGCTCCAAACCCAAAGTACAGGGTAACGTCGTTAGTTTCACGGGTATTTGGTCATAAAGTGTTGGACGAAGTAAACTCTTCACCTGATGGTGGCGCTGAAAAGTTCAGGGATCATTAAAGTTCTAACAGTTTCTCCTGAGGGGGATGTAAATGTCTGAACCAACTCTGGTGGCAATCCGTCTGATCGTTCGAGACATTTCTGTCAAAACTACAAACGTCAACCTCATGGGGACACCGGAGGAAGAGTCAGGTCATTACAAAGATCATGGGGGACCATGTCTATACCCATTTAGTGCCAATAGACACTGGGTTAGTGATCTCTATTAAACAGATTCTGCGTTCACATGTAGAATCTGTAGGCAACGGGACAGGATGTTAGTATTGGAAGCGGTCTGGTTTCTGTTTTTAGTCCTGGTAGAATTGACCAATCGCGTTCGAGCAGGCTTTGGTTGAATGCAGGTCCGTGTGGAGGGCAGAATTTTTTTTGGTTAAATTGTCAAAATGTGAGACAATCCGGTCGTTGTGATAGCAAGATGAAAAGTTAAGGGATCATCAGTGGCAGTCGGATACATCCCCTGGGGACTATGAATGTCTGTACCAAATTTCATAGCGAGCCATCGAATAGTAAAAGAGTTCATTAAAACCCCAAATGTCAAGCTTAGGGTTGCGGTGGAGGAAAAGTCAGGGGATTCACAGAATCAGTAGGTCTCATTCGCCGGGCGCCGTGAATGTCTGTGCCAAATTACATGTCAATTAATAAAAAAAACAAAACAATCAGAGTTGTTGAGATCGTTCGCGGTGGACCGACCAACAGATCTGCTCTGACAAACCTACCAGAAATAAAAGGTGACTGCTATAAAAGCTGTATAATTGCTGTCTGCATGTTACAAAAACTCTTTAGAAAATGGCTAATATAACCTTCCGCATGCAAGACAAACTCAATTTAGAGAAACGACAAGCTGCTCACTTTGCCACTTAATCACAGAGTTTCTTGATTAAACACCGACTGATAATGAATGCCAATGCGCCACCTTGCTTCCTCTTGATAGGATTTGGAAATCACGCCGTTCCCCGAGCACCCTCCTACACACACACACACACACACACACACACACACACACACACACACACTTCTCATCGTCCCCAGCTATAGCCTGCAACATGATATCACCATCATTTCATTTAAACGCAGCCTGCTCCTCGGAGGTCCATTGAGGGAAAATGGAAGTTTTGTTTTTGATTAGAGTGCCCGTGATGGGAACGTTTATAACCATTATATACTAATTAGATCTGAAGCTATGGGGAGGAAAAGTCATATGGATTTGTGCTCGGAGCCCATGGGAAACGCTCCGCTTTCAGGGACTTGAACACTCACTTTGCTGATGGTTTGAATTACTGTTTTTTTAGTCGCGTTAAGGCCTAGCAGACTGCGTCTGCACTCAGTCACTTTTCACTACAGTGAGTATTTAGTGTGGTGAAATACAAGCAGTACAGCGAGTAGTGAATGATTTCAGACGCATCCATACGGTTACTGTAAAGATCAAAGCTGAAGAGGGAAAGACGAGATTTGATGTCGAAATTGTCAACTTTGAAGCAATGAACTTTATAATAAAACACATACATTTCAATGAGAACGTTCAGTAAAGTCCCAACATGCTGAACCCATCTTATTTAGTCTTATTCATCATTTTATTATATATTCATCACAGAAAGCGGGTGCTTTTTTTCAGTCCCTGAACTCCGGCAGACCTTTCCGAAGACCTGGCTCTGCACTGCTGCCTTTGTTCTCTTAATCATGGCAGCGCCTTGTGATGAAAGCCTCATATCTCCAAATAAATCCTCTTTCCAGGATGTAAAAACCAGGGGGTGCAAGGAAGGGGGGTTGTGTCTTTTGAAGTCAAATCTGTATGGAGAAAAGCAGGGGGTGATGTACACTAGTGTAGCAGCCAGACTAAATATTTGTTAGCGCTTAAATGGCTACGTTAATCACTTATTTGTAGCGATGTGAAGAAACTGTCCCGATGAGAGCAGTTGGTGGCAGATGGGCTCCGGAGGAGTGCCGTCACATTAATCCGCCGGTGATGGATGCGATGATTCGTGTCCGACGCTGCAAGCCGCTCCTGTGAGTCCAGGATGTTGTGGTGAGGACAGACCTGACGGATCAGCCCGGTTAATGATGTGTCCAGTCCTCAAGTGTGGTTCAAAAGCTTCAGAGAACCTGCGGAGCTGCTGGGCCTCAGACATGCTGCTCTCTCTGGACGTCTTGCTTGTCTACAGCATTTAGATCACCATGGCTGACGTCACCTCCACATACACACTAGATGTATGCATGATGTATAATTTTAGCGTCCACATGTGTGCATGAGCAATGGTCATATTGCAGGACGTTCAACATCTGAAAATTTACTCAAACGCGTCATGCTGCAACTTTTTTGCGAGACGACTGTGGATCTTCTATTCGCAGGATGAAGGCGGCTCCGGCAGACTGTCCTCAGTTCGGGGGTCTGCGGCGATGTCGGCAACCCACCTGACCCATCTGGAAACTCGAAACCGCGTCTCATTAACTCTGTGTTGAGGGTGTGACTTTTCTGCCATGTCACCATTTATACAACCAACTAGGGCTGGGCGGTATGACCAAAAATTTGTATCATGGTATTTTTTAACATTCTACCGGTTTCATGGTATATCACAGTATTTTTTTTTCACGTTAATGCATTAACTAATTGACGCCGAAAATTATTGTATCGCGCATTAAATTAATAAGCGGACATTTTTAACACAAGAACCGGCTGGCATCGAGCGGTGAACAGCTGTTAGTGTTCCGTCTCTTCCTGCTTCCTTCACCTACATTCCCTGGGTCCTAAGTCCCTCCTGTACAGCTTATCACCCTCTATGTACCAACGTACATTTATAACAAAAACCACACATATTACACTCTAATCAGCGTTGCATTTGTGTCTAACCAAAATACCCAAACATAAAAACATGACGTAGATAGGTTTGCAGTTTTTAAGGTGTAAATTTCAGATTGCATCTATTACATGAAAATAACTCACGTTTTCTGCTGAGGTGATGTAAGTTGCTCGTGTTACCACCAGTGGCATCAACGGTGGCTCCAAACTCACAAAACGTCGGATTTTTTAAAACACTTCCAGACAGCAGACACAGCTCCTCTCTTGGGCACAGACTCTATTGGTGCATCTCCGGTCTCTCTTTGTTCCTCCTGCATCGCTCTTTTCTGTTCTTTAATGTAACGTTACTGTAGCGAAAGGAGCCTCTCCCAGCTGTTAAGAGACTAGCTAACGGGCTAGCTAGCGAGCTGTACCCAGCATGCCGGTTGAACCGGTATACCGCCCAGCGCTACAACCAACCAATGTGTTTATGAATACATTGTTTACAAGAACACAACATTGTTTATCTTTCCTCTTGATTTTACTCTTAAAGTGCACCAGATTGATGCATTTAATTTAAACATGTTTACAATTTAGTGTGATATTCAATATTACAATATTGTGCTTCCCTGCATCCAGACGTACCGAGCCAGATTTGGGCTTCAGTAAGTGGATACGCTACGGCCCAAAAAAGGGACTTTTTGCACCTCACAACTCAATCTGTTATGTATATTAGCCACGCTAGCGTAGCTCTAGGGATTGCAATCCTTATATGCACCACTGGTCTGGACTGAATCATCTCAAAATAGCCATGAACTTTGTACAGATGCCCATGGCTCCGGTGATCCCCTGACTTTTCCTGTCGCGCCATTTTTCTCATTTCAGGTTTTTGCAGTATGCATAGCAGGTGAAGTGGAGGGAGTGAAATGTACTTGCAGATTGCCAAACATTCACTTTTATACAAACTAAATTATGTTAGAGATAGGTCAAAGTCATATCCGTTTGTGGCTACAAGCCGATAATACAGGTAGGTCTACCGAAAACATTTGAATCAAACTGCACAGCATTACATCAACAATATAAGTCGACAACGGCTTTGATGCCAGCGTTTCTGTCCCTCTGATTAGTGGAGCTGACGACAGGCGCTTGAATCGTACCCAAAATGCGACTGATGTGACAGGAGGGCCTGAGCGACATTCAAGTAGCGGTGCAAAAAAAGAAATTGGCTCCTCGCAACACGACTCTTATCATTCTCTCATCAGGTTTTGTCAACGCTTTTACATCTCTCTCTTGTCAGTGCTTCCATCTTCTACTGACGCACGTTCATTATTTGTGACAGACAGGGTCTCCGTCTGCAAAGAAAGCTTGTTTTTTCTTCTTCTTTCTGCTCTGATTGGACACGCTAGCGTGACACTTTTGTTTTTCCTTTTGATTCACCGTCTACAGACAGTTGTGTGTGTGTGTGTGTGTGTGTGTAGCCTTCATCCTGCTAATGATCAGCTGTGCTGCTCACCTGAGTTTATCCTCTGCTTGGTGTGTGTGTGTGTTTTCATCGTGACTGATTGATTGGCCCTGATGTGTTCAGCGCATGTAGGAAAACAGCAATCAAACACATTATGTCATTACAAGCTGGTCATGTTCGCCAAAATCTAATTAATAAAAAAAAAAAAAAAACGGTGACTAGAATTGTAAAGACGGCCAATTATTATTGCACGCAGCACATATTTTGGCTCGTTTTGTTTTTTGTTTTTTTTAAGTTTCATGTCACCTTCTTTGCAAATTCATAAGTCCTGAGATTGACTTTTTTGGGAACGCCGCCTTTTCATGTGACAGCTGATAAGTTATGTGACACATCACCCTGCCGCGGCGGGCTTCAAGCACCGTGAAGCATTCGCCTCTGTTTCTATTCTGATTCTTCACTCGAGCCTGCACACCTTTTCATCCGTCTCCGACTCCACCATTCAAGCCGTAAAAGAAAATAATAATAAAAAAAAAAAGCAAGACAACGTCGCTGATTGAGCTCGAACAACAACAAAGGAAGATAGATTCTAAGAAAAGACATTGCCCATTCGGCTCTCTGTTGCCTGCATGGCTGATCTTTTCTCCCCCTTTTGTGTGCTTTTGTCTCCTCCTTGCTCTTCTTCTCTTTCACCCCGCTCCTCTACCTGCTGTTTTTAACAGCCAAGTGAAGACTGGGGGGGAGAGAGTGAATGAGACGGACAGTGAAGGGAAAGCAGGATGAGGAGGATGGAAGGGGAGAGAGGAAGAGGGGGGAAAGGAAGGGGGAGGGCTCCCCGTCTCCAGGCAAGGCTTTAATGAAGAGCCTTTGAAGTTGGCTGTGATTGAGCAGCACCCGTGTCCTCTTCAAACGGGACCAACATCCCTCCGAGAGACATGCCTCACCCTTCCCCGTCTTCCATCTCTCCCTCTTGATTTTCCTTTCTTTTTGTCTCTGGCAATTCCACGTGAGATCCTCACCTCCTCTCGCTCTTCTCTCCTGTAACCCGCCTCCTCTTACCACCGGCAACCTCCCCCCTCCCTCACCTCTCCTTTCACCAACCTCCTGTCCCTCCTCTGTGATCAGGACATGGATCATGTCTCTACTTAACTAACCGTGGTGGTCCCATCCCGTTAGCTTCAGGACTTTGAAGCCCCCCGTGACTGCAGGACCGGAGGGATGTTGGGGAAATGAAAAAGAAAAGTGTGTGTGTGTGTGTGTGTGTGTGTGTGTGTGTGCGCGTGCGTGCGTGCGTGCGTGCGTTCAGGCTGTGGTTGCCTGGGTGCATGTATCTGTATGTGTCAAAAGGCGCACATTCAGAAAACACACATGCATGCCTCCAGAATTCAGGAAGAGATAGCGATTCCCCTCCCCCGTCGTCCCCCCCGGCGCTGATACCACTCTGTTATCTCAACAAAGTGGCTCCGTGGGCGATTTCACCCGCCGCCCGCCCGCCCATCCATCCACCAACCCTCCCACGCTCTTCCTCCTCGTCTTCCTGCAGGTCATCCTCATCTCTTGCTTTCTCCTTTTACACAGCCTCTCCATTTACCCCTCCCCCAGCTAATTGATCTATATTCCACCGTGGTGGGCCCCTGCCATATACACTATCTGTGACTCCCCGCCCGAAGCGATCTATTAAGGCCGCACGTTATCAAAAGGAATATATACGGTGCTGCACATGGTTTGCATCTGAACCGAGGGGAAGTGAACTTTAAGATTGCAGTATACTTTCAGAATGTGATGTAAAAATGTTAATATGCGATGTCACACACTGTTCCACTGATTGACAGCTGGTGGCAGTAATATTCCAAGAAAATGTAGCAATAAACCCGCAAAGAAAAATACGGCTAGCAAGGGAATATAGATGAGAACAACAAAAACTGCTTTGCAAATAGCTTGTTAGACCTCAAGGATGTGCTTCGTTGAGAAACACTCAGTGGTGGTAAAAGTATTCAAATGATTTCCTGAAGTAAAAGCAGCAATACCGCACGATAAAAAGATTTAATCGCAAGTAAAAAGTCCCACGTTCAAAATGTCACATAAAGCTGCTACGAGGAACTTTCCTTTTGGTGGTCCCTATGGACAAAACCAGTTAAAAGTTCCCCACAGAAACTAATAATGGAACATTCCACAGCTTGAAACTCTGAATGCAAATATTTGTTTTTAAGAAAACTTCCCAGAGCGCCTTCAAAATTCTGATTTAAAAAAAAAATAAAATAAAAACTGCAGTTCTGCTTCATGCCGTTAGTTTAGAATGTGACTCTCGCTGCAACATGGCGGCGCTGACTTGCAGGCATGTGCTGTTGTGTTTTGTTGGGGCCGAGGCTGGCATGCGTGAATTTAACTCTGGATTTTGAGGTGGCGGACAGGAGGCCCGAGGACGGTCAGTCAGCCACTGGCGGGCTTAGTCTGTGTGATCACAGCCCCTCTTCTCATCCAGGCCCTGTGTTTTTGGGTTTTTTTGCGGCGCGGCCAGCGAGAGATTAATGGGTTGAAAGCAAACATTAGCGCGGCGCTATAGTACACCCTGGCTCTTTGCTCCCCTCTCTCACTCCGTCTCCCTTCTTTACCCTGAGCTCAGAATCCCTGCATGAACCTGTCTTCCAGTGTGAAAGCAGACCTTTGGAAGGATGTCTTAATAACAACCGCTCCGGGACCTGCCACTAGCTAATCCTGCTATTTGACATGGGATTTTGCATACCAATTGTCAAATCAAAGCAATAAAAAAAATCTGTTTTGCGCACTACAGAAAAGACGCATCAAAGTATTAAAGCTCTGGTTTGTTCCCCGGCACCTGGAATTTGTCAGATCTCGAGACACCAGGTCA
>NW_027176329.1:11980884-12230884 GCF_023349555.1 Cebidichthys violaceus | reverse complement strand
CAGTAACACACCGGACCACTTAACAATGTGATATCTGCAATCTAAAGTGTCATGGTGCTGTAGTGCTGAGGTCGCTTCAAGCAATGACTATTCTGAGCTCAACCTCTTCTGTTTATGTTCTCCAATGTCATGTTTGGGCTGGTTACAGATTACAGTCGAGAATTGCTGAAGTTGTGTTTGGACCTTGACTCCACCCTGAACCGTGGCACCAAATCACCTCACCCTAACCCCCCCCCCCCATCCCCCATCCCCCCCATCTAACTATACCCTTGTTAGAGAAAATTGCATTTCTCGCAAAGGCACTTAGGAGAAAACCACTCCCTTGTAAAGTTCTAGTGGTTGCAACTGCTTATAAAAACAGACAGTGGCCTATTAGCACCAAATTAGGCTTTTACGCAGTGTTGTGAAATGGGGAGGCCGTACACCCTCTTTAGTTCTGGCACCGCAGGGTGACATTTAGAGGAAGGTAAGTGGCGGTCAAAGAGCATAGTGCTGTTTGTACTTGAAATTAGTTTCTTTTTTCTTTCGCCATCCCTCTTCACCTTCACTGCCATGGTTTTGATTCATTGATATTCACCTCCTTCTACGGCCTTGCTTTTTGCTCTTGATGCCCACACATCTGATCCAACTTATACACAAAGAGGACAACCTTGTCTGTGTAACATATTGTCAAACTGTGCCGACAGGGCCTTCAAAAATAATGCGTTGATGTAAATCTCTGTCTGCGGGACAGAAACTTGTGTTTATTCTCTCCACTGAGAGTAAGCCTGTGGGGCGTGCAAGTTTTAAGAACTAGAATTGACAGCTCGGCTCAAAACTCGCTTTTTTCACCTCTGCCCCGAAAAGTCATTCCAACTGTCCCCAAGTTGGTGTAAATTGTCAAAAACTCAAAATGCTATCCTTTTACATTGTAATGTCATCTGTGGTTGTTTGCACAAAAACGCTTGATTCACATGGTGTATTAATTTGACTGTATTACAAGCTGCTTAGAGCTAGTGCTATGAAGCTAAACGGGTCATGATTCCCTCTAATAACCATTTTATATTGCCGTTACAATATAATAAGAGTCTGATTAAGTTAGTTGCTCCACGGCTTGTTTTAGACTTGCAGTTGTGACCTTTATGTCTTTTTCACTCACAGACACATGTTGCGTCTGAACTGACTGGCCGGTCACCGGTCATGTCCAAACAGCTGGAAACTGTCCGGATCTATATTTGATATTGATCATCCCACGCTGCAAAAATCCTAATGGCATGAAGTGTACTGGTCCTAAAAGTCTAATCCACTTTGTCTGTGATTCTTGCAACCTGTTTCCCGTTGAAAAAAAAGTAAATTGTTCTTGATTATAGTTCAGTAATTTGCCCTATGGTAACAAGAGATGGTGCAGGAGTTGATTTGGCACCAATACCTGTTGGTGCTGTAAATACAATCTCACACTTAATGTCCCAGAATTCTGAGGGCATTTTAATCAACGAGATGTAATCACAAACACTAACACTGGATTGCTGAATGAATGCCGCGTCATTTTCTGTGAACCCCCCATGTGTGTGAAAGCAAATGATGAACTCCGCCACTAAATATGTATAGACCTGTAATTACTAGGGTTGGGTACCGAACACCGGTGCCAATATTCCTTGCTTCCTTTCGGTGCCTGAGCCGATTGAAATACTGCCACTGGTGGCCTAAAACGGACGTTACAGCCAACATAAGCATCACCTCACTATACGACCGGTGCCTAGTGGACCGAAACGCAACGCAGATTTCAGTGCTTCCTTTCGGTGCCTGAGTCGACTGAAATACGTTCGGTGCTTCCTTTCGGTGCTTCCTTTCGGTGCCAAGGCAAATATGCTCATATTTCTGCAAAAGAATTGCTGAAGTTTATTTATATTTATTTAAGTACAATGTAAACTGTTGTTAACAATTAATATAGTGTTCATAGTTTGAAGTTAAAAAGTTTGAAGCTGTAGTTTGAAGCCAAGTGTTTTGTATTTATTTATATTTATAGTATACTTCAAATAGTTAATATATTGTTCAATTTGAAGAAAAGAAATTGCCTTGGCAATAAAAAAAAAAGCTTTTCTTTAATGTCGTCAATCGTCGTTTTGTGTGTTTGTTTTTTTTTTAAAGTATCGGTTCAGGCACCGGTATCGTTTTAAAAGTATCGTTTTAGCACCGGTATCGGAAAAACCCCAAACGATACCCATCCCTAGTAATTACTGAATGTAGGCCGAAACACACTGAATGGCTATCGCTGAAAAAAGAATTGGTTTTGATTTCACGTAAATCTTAAGGTTTATAATTTCACTGGCTCATAAGAGAAAAGAGATGGGTGCTTTTGAGAGCAGTTTTCTGTACTTTGATCTCTCAAACAAACACAACCTTCAACCTGTTTGCTTTCAAAGAGACCCGTGGTGTCAGAACACCAATAACAATGTACTTTAACCTCCACTCCGGTATTAATGCACAATCCAGCAGAATCAACAAATAGGACTGCATTTTTATTAGTCTGCATAATTTGACGTTAGCTACTTTGTTATCTTCCTACCTGCTCTCTATTATTTCTTATCCAGGCTACCTTATGCATTTCAACCATCTGTGTGAGGCTCGCTGCTGAGAGACGGGCCTCAGATGTACGCATGCAGACGAGGAGCGCCGCTCTGTTGTTTCCAGAGTGGGGGAAACTGCCCAGGGAGCAGAAAAGCCGCCTTTGTTTCTCCTCTAGACAAGAGACGTGGGTGCGCCATCACTTGAAACACTCCTTGTCTGGACTGCACACCCAACAGAACCCTAATAAAGCTCTCTGGGTTTTGTATTGCATCCAATCAGCGCGCCACGAGGGTGTGCTTCAGACACACTCGTGCGGAGCAGAGGCTGGAGGATGAGACGGCTTGCAATTTAAAAAGGGAGATTCCGTTCAAATTAATCCTCTTTCATCTGCTTTTGAGTCAGCGCTGAGATTACTTTGTCTTAGGGGAAGCGCCCAGAGCTATATGCATGCAGCACACCTACCTGGTAAATGATATAGCTTTGGTTACTGGAAGAGAAGTGTGATGGTTTGTGGTAAAGGAGGAGTCACAGTGAAGGGGAGGTTGTATGTGATCTATCTACGCGCTTTCACATCAGGTACTACAGGGAAGACTTGAAGTGTGTAATTAAGAATCGCTGGTATTCATGAGTACTATGCAAGGATGGGACACACATTAATCAAGGTAAACATCCTGTACACACACACACACACACACACACACACACACACACACACACACACACACACACACACACACACACACACACACACACACACAATGGTGTACAAGTACACACATAGATTTCTGTGGACTCTCAGCATTTCGTAATCACCGCTGTGTGACAGGCAGGACTAGAGCAGCAGATTTGAGTTATGTCACACAGAGACGCTTTCCAATGAGGACGGATGTGATTGCGCTTCGGATCAAATGGAAATATGCAAGACTAATGTAGTCTGGCATCAACCAGATTAAATCTATGTGCCTATTTTTGGGACTTTTCAAGCAACAACACAGGGTGTCCTTAAAACTTCCCCTTTCCGTCTTTGTCTACTGGCTTCAGCTGATCTTACCCGTCCCTACCGCTCGGTGTGTTTGTTGCATTAGAACTCGCTACTGTAGCGCAAAGTACCGCATTGTACTGTAAAACTCAAATACTGTAGGGGTGCTTCACACCTCTGCACTATTTATTAAGAGGAAGAACATCATGCTTTTAATGGCAGCGAGCTGAAAATATCTGCTGGCAGCAAATAAATCATAATGCAGAGTATTTCTGTATGTGTCTATCTATACACCTTGTCTCTAAGGACTCTCTCAGTCATTTCAGGCAACGAGGCTAAATGTAACTTTAAGTAGAGGTAGATGAGGTGGGTTAAAGGGATAAGTAGGTGCAACAAGAAACAATAACTCCATCAGACACATCCCAAAATAACTCTTGGAGTGCACTAATCGTCTGAAATTAGTTAGAAAGTTCTCTCTCCTCGCTTAAACCCCCCCCCCCCCCCCAAAAAAAAAAAAAAACTAAATCAAGGCTGGATTACAAGGGCCAACATTTCATTTCTGCCATAGTGGTTTAATCCAGTTGTGAATAACATCTTTCACGCGACATAAAGAAAAAAATGAATTTAGAGTCCTGTTGGAGAATGTATTGTTATTGGCAGTGAAATTGTCATAGACCCTTATATGAACATCAACATAATGACTGAAGTGACATCTGTAGCAAGCAAAGTACTAAATAAACAGTAAATTACCTCATTATGTTTCATCATACTCCTCCGTACAGATGACAACCCTGTCTCCCTGTAATTTCTCTGATACAACTAATTTGCAGCAGCAAATATGTTTTGAAGGGAACGTTATGCAGCCTCGATTAAGGTTGTCTACTGGAATAATGAGGAAAATGGAGTTATTTAACAGGGACAAGTCATGAGAAACTCACCTTTTTCAGTGGTATATTCAGACAGACCATATGAGAAGAAACTATGTGTTTGTTTAACATTAAAGCATGCAAACATGTTCTAGTAGAAACCCTAAATACAAGTATGAACCTATTAATGAGCATGATATGTCCCCTTTATTATACAAGCGGCAATAATGTTGAACAAATAAGTAAAATGTTCACTGGCATCTTATTCTTTTTTTTTTTCGAAATGTTCTCAGCCAAAATATCTGTATTTTCTTGAAATGAAATGGTAATAATTGTGAAAATGAATGCAGAGTCAGTTCCACAGCAATATCTGTCTTCATTTTCCCAGCGTTTGCCATCAAGCTACTGGTCGTACCAGAGCAGCCAAACGTTTGGGTGTATTAATATGAGCAAGAGTGTGTTTTTATAGCTCATCAATTCCACTTTTCATTTGTGTGAGAAAGATTGAGTCATTTCCTCTTTCAGAAGATACATAGTCATGCTTTAATGGCGCCGAACAGAACACCAGCCTTGACTCGCTTCGGTCGGGAGCTCAGCGGTTGTACGAGGCGGCTGGTATTAAATGATGAATCAGGGCTTTGCTCAGAAGGACCATGTGCACTCAGACATTTTAACTGGATAAATACAGGTTAGATGTACTTTCTCTTATTTTTTTTTTCCGTCAGCAAGCTGCCTGACCATTCCAGCATTTACCAGGAAAGTGGCTTTCTCGTTAGAAGAACATCTTGGTTTTTACTTACTGTGTCTTACGGGCCGAGCACATACATTCATTACACTAACATGTCTGCACAAGATAATTAAAAACCTGTTTAAATGTTATGCATTTTCCTCTAAAGTTAAAATGTTTACCGTAACCTTTAAGACTTAGCACACTGACTACTGTCGGCCCTTTACAATCCAAATAAACCAAGAGGAGAAGTCGGTGGTGTTTACGTGCAGCTTTGCTGTATCTGTGCTGATTTAGTGTTGACGGCGCCCGAACAAGTTTTTTGTAAAAGTTCGGGGAAGAGAAGTGCTCATTCTGAAAAAAGATGGGGTTTAAGTAGTTTCATAAAAGCAGCAGAAGCAAAGCATCACTGTTGCTACAGTGGGTTAAGGAGCAAATCATGTATCTGTAATGTTAAATTCATTAAAAAATAAAGTGGGGAAAAAAAAAAAAAAAAAGAGTACAAGAGCCAAGAATACATCGGATCCCGAGAGCTATAGCTTTTTACCCACACTGTTGCCAAAAACAAGTGATGGGTGGACAGTCACAAAGTTAGTATCAACCAGTTCTAATTAAGGTCTAACAGGACATTAAATGCAGGTTTAAAATGTCTTATGACTTCCATTTACATTACATTACATTATAGTCATTTAGCAGACTTACAATAAGTGCATTCAACATTGGTAATCAAAAGAACTACTAGTCACCAGAAGTCATAAGTACATTTCCTTTAACAAACAAGCATCTAAGAGCATCATAATAACATCTTGGAACTTTGGGAACATCTGACTGCTGACATTTTATTTTTTTTGCATGCTCGTGATCCGTTTTCTGTTCTATTCATAGTTTGGTACACGATGCCGCTGTTTAAAGTGAATTAATGCAGAGGCCGAAGCATCGCGAACATGACTGATTCGTTATTTATTAAAACAGCTAGTCGGGGGCGCATCGAAGCAGTCAAGGGAACATGTAGTGTTTCAGTCCTTACAAGACGATGGAGCGATGCACTCGGTGTAGCAGCAGGACGCACACACACACACACACACACACACACACACACACACACACACACACACACACACACTGCAGATGAACAATAAAAACACTCTAGCAAAAATTCACTCGCACACAGCCTCTCATAAACCCCCTTGCCCCGGCTCAATTCCACCCACCCACACGCACAGTAATGCGGCAGCAGGCGTGATTAGAGCAGGATGCATGTGGCTGAGCCCAGCTGCGGTGAGCCAGCCAGTGGATGTGGCATCATCGGCCTCTCAGCCCGCTAAATGAAAAACTAAATGAAAGGCTCTCAGATGGTGTGAGCGTTGCGTAAGCGAGGCGCCGAGCGAGGTCCCGGGATAAGCTGATTACGTGGCAGACTCATATTCATTCCCACAGAACCTTAAAGAGCAGAGCGGCCTGGCTTAGCGAGGCCCCCCCCCCCCCCCGTTCCACTCTGCTCTGGCACCCAATCTGCTCCTGTCTTTGTTCCACGTCTTCCTCTATTTCTTTTATTTTTTATTTTTTTTAACCGTGTGTGTGTGTGTGTGTGTGTGTGTGTGTGTGTGTGTGTGTGTGTGTGTGTGTGTGTGTGTGTGTGTGTGTGTGTGTGTGTGTGTGTGTGTGTGTGTGTGTGTGTGTGTGTGTGTGTGTGTGCTGCAAATTATCTTCTGTCACATGCTTCCCCAAGACCGCAGGGGTCAAAGGCTAAATCTGCTGTGGATAGCTGTGGCAACAAGGCTGGAAAACATGGGCCACTGCCACAACACACATATGGTTGTGCATATATGTTTCTCTCACACACACACACACACACATGGGCACAATGCTTCACATGGCTGAGCTTGATGTAATGTACACACCAAGGTTTCGCAGCTGTGAAGGTGAAAGCGACATGACAGCTGGGGGATGTTATCCAATCGTCAGCGTATATATGTCCTGTGTGCCGCGCTCGCGCCCACTCGTGCGGTTAGCTCGACGGTAGCCGTGCCGTCATGGGGTCACGGTGAACATCGGCGGAGAAGAGGTGGCACTCTATGAAAGTATCAAGAGTTGGTTTTTTTCTCCACGAGAAGAAGGGAGAAGGAAGAAGGGGGCTGATGGGAGAGCGAGGCTGTGACTGAAAATGATCTTTAACAGGTGGTAGCACTTCGTCTGTCCTTTCCTCTCATTATGGGATATGCCTATGTTAGTGTATGTGTGTGTGTGTGCGTAACACAGGGTCTGTTATTGTACAGCTAATCCTCCGCTGAGGCCACAGCGTGTAAACGGAACAACTGTGCTCACCATGTGACTCACTCACAGGACCAAGGAAACACCAGCGCTTCCTGGTTTACATTAAAATCAGAGCGGATGGTTCGGGAACAAAGCCTCAAGTTTTAACACAAGGGCTCAATTGTCTTCTTGAGCAGTTGGTCTCATGACATGGACCACCCGTGAAAATGTTCATATGTATGAGAAAAGGAAAACGGAATATTCCTTTTTTTTTTTGTTCAAGCTGGTTGATAGTTAAAAGTACTCTCTCATTGTGCCATTAGGTCCTGTTCATTTCTCTCCATCCCCTCAGCAGCACTTCTTATCTATAATAGAGAGGAGCGGCAGTATCGTCCCTGCAGTACAACACTCTAGATGGTTCTGCAATGCTCAATTTATTTCAAGCATTTCCTCCAGTTTTATAACTACGTCATGGTATGGTGAGCAGGATGCTTCCTCTGCAGCTGTAACCACACCGTATCCTGTGTGGAGCGAATGAACAGAGAATATAGAGAAGTAAAAACAATAGGCATAACACAATAACGATGAATGCAACTCGCAACACAAGTCATCTGCAATACTTAACAGAAGTTGATACAACATAATGAAATCTCCTGGCATAAGGGCATTAAGTGCTATTTGTTCTTAATATTAATTGTTCATGTATAGGCTGTGAATCTATTATTTCCCAGAGGGTGACACACATAGTTAGCCTGTAATAATAAAAAAAAAAAGTAAGATATTGCAGGTGACAAGGGCCTAAAGAGATGGGGGTATTATATGACAGGTAATAATACAATGTAGTGATTTCCCACAGGATACTCCCAATTGCCTGTGGATCCTTTATATATCTTTTTGTTTACCAGAGGTGCGTAGGTGGTAGCGTTGACTCTCCGGTTCTGAAAAGTGAAGCCAATACAGATGCCGGGGCTCCTCTGTAAACATGAGTTTATGGTCTCAATCGATAGTTTCAAGGCTTCTTCAATACAGCATGATGTTCATTTAATTCATTATGGTCCCATTAAGAGTCAAAAAGCAGGGTTGTTCAATTAGTGTGGTGAGTACAATCTCATTGTTACTTATATGCATGATAGCAAACATCAGGTTGTAAGAAACTGTAATATCCTTTTTTTGTAGTGTATAATTTTCTTGTTCCTCTTTTCAATGTGCTTTCGTCACATACAACACTGTGTTGTGTGCTGTCTGTTACCTGCCAGCCAGCCAGCCTATTACCAGAGCAGTGTCGCAGTAACAGGCCTTTATCCCCACATACGGATTCACATTCCCAACAACCTCCTCTGGCCATTACCACGGCCACGCTCCGTGCCATCTGTGTCCAACTGGACAAAATAAGTTACTCATTATAGGACGGGGGCTCAGCTGGCAGGTGGTTCTCAACGGGATTGGTCATATCCTCTTCCAAGCAGGTTGACAGAGGAAGTCAGAGGTTGAGGCTGTCAGTTTTAGGAAATGAAAGTTGTCTTTTGTTCTGTTACGCAATGGTTTTGTTTCCTGGTGCTCAATCCTAAAGAGAAAGCTTAATTTCTATCCAACGGTTATCTAATTGTGAACAGAAACCACATAGCGCTACTGTATTTTTGTCAGTCAGGTTGTGTGGTAATGCAGTGCTTGAAAAGTCTGCTGACTTGAGATGTGTTCATGTGCTGATGAGAGGTTGCAAAAATGACAAATTTGATGACCGTTAGCTGTCAAACTGCATCGTTTTCTGATGTCAGAAAATCACACCGAGGAGACACAAAATACATCTCTCTCTCTCTCTCTCTCTCTCTCTCTCTCTCTCTCTCTCTCTCTCTCTCTCTCTCTCTCTCTCTCAAGTCAGTGCGTTAAGTATGGCACTACTGTTGACGATGTTTTTATTTCTAGGATGGCAAAGGCATGACCCACCTTACTCTGTCCCTGATTAAGGTGATATTCTTACCCTTGCATTAAATAATCTCACTCCTCATGCCTACACCTAACCAATGAAGCCAATCAGAGGCAGAGTAGGGCAGTTCATGACTTTCGGCATCCTAGGAGAGAATGAATTGGCCTGTCGATCAGCTTCGCTTAGCAAGTCTGGAAGTTCAAAAGTCCATTAAAACTCACTGAGTGACACACACTATCTTATCTGTTTAATCCGTAGACAAACAAAAATGTAAAAGAACAATATTGGCACTAATGCAGGCTTGAGAGTGGTATCAGCTTTACCTTCAATTGTTATTTGGAATAACTGAAAATGTTGACTAACATCTATTTATTATGAACTTATTAATGAGAAACCTCTTTATTCATGACTTACTGGCATTTATAACGTCAGCATTTATGGCTGTTAGCAAGACAGAAGCCCAACAGATTTATTTATATCATTTGACAATATTTATAAATGCATTATTACACTCATCCATCCCGAAGTTTTTCATAACCTGGCAACCCAAAAGGTGTTTTTATTAATGGCCAATAATGGACATATAAAGCAGTAATCAATGATTTAATGAATGAATGACCGACGTAAAAGACATTGTGAACCGTTTATAAAAGGATGACTTATAAGAAATATTTAGCTGTCTCAAAAATACGGATCAGACACAGAAGCACCACTAGTTCTTACTTTGTTCTCACTCTGTCAATTGAGTGACACTTCAATTGGCTTCCCAGACTGCGAGAGAGTGAAGGGAGGAGGAGAAGGAGGAGGATTGTCAGTTGGTAGCAGCTGCGGGTGAAGATGGAGAGATAGCGTTTCAGATTGTCAAATTCCTCCCCTATTCCCCCCTCTGTCCTCTGAAGCACATCTGCGTGGAGGCCGGCAAGCCGGGACCTCAACAATGGAGGACATTCAGTGGCTCGGATAAACTGTTCTCCTGCTCCCCACCGTACCACCATCACCGCTCTTATCTCAACACGCCCCCCCCACCTCCTCCTCCTCCTGCCTTCATGCTCCCACAGTATGTCTACCCCTCCTGTTTCCTCTGTCCTCCGCATCTCACCACCACCTCTGTATCTCCGCCGCTGTTCCCCCTCAACCCTCGATAAAGTACTGCCTGCTCTCCCCTTCACCACAGTCACCCCTGTTATCCCCTGTTATCCCCTGTTATCACCCCTGCTGTTAAACTGCAACACCAGGGCATTACCAGATGTGACATGCTGCAGCAGCACTTTCTCTTCCATTTCTTTTTTGTTGTGTAGCTGTCAATGTTTTTTTAGGTGATATAGTGATTATCTCATAAAAGTGATATTTTGCAATAAATAAAAAAAAGATTCAAAATTTCCTGTAGCCACGCCTAGCCACTTCACTTTTCAGACCTGGAGGTTGCCACGTGGGTCTGCAAAGTATATATAAGTGTCTGTATTTTACACCCTGGCAGAGAGCAGGCTGCCTTACATGGGTTTACTGTATATTTTCCATTGTCCTTGTTTATTATGTTGCCAATAATCAAATAGAACTACTCCCAGTGTTTTGTAACTCCGACACTTAATTTAAGAGATCAACTCGTCTTGATTGATAGTATAGCAGCTTGTCAACCAACAACCAACCATCATAATGTTCTTTCTTAAAACTAAAACTCTAACCATACATCAACCCCAGAATTTCCTGACACTAATCCCATTTACTTTTTGTCAGCAGTAAACACATTGCATTCATAGCTAAATGTTTATAGAGGCTGGATATGGACTGTAACACTGCACTGTTCATTTGCTCTGTTCTGTCAGAGCAATTAAAAACAGCCAACAACGGTTGTTGCTTCATTACGGAGAATGCTGGATTACATGTGTCAGCGTCAAAACTGTAATAAACCGAATCCTCCCCATAATGAGCATATTAATCCGCCCCACCCCACCCAGTCTCCGCTCTCCCTGTTTGCAGTGATAAAGCTGTAGAAACTCTCAGACCCCCCGCCACTTACTGGAATTAGAATTTAATCGCAGGATGTTTGGTACAGATCACTGACTCCTTTGCAACATTTTCTTCCTGAGGTTTGACTTCTTTAACATTTGAATTATTGTAGCAGAGAAACGGACATAATCCCGCCGATAATCCTGCCTAAAGGGCAACAGCCACTTAATCCTGAAGGGCGACTCAGTGCTGTGGCCGAAGGTTGTGGAAGTTTACACACTGGAGAGGAAGCAGGTTCAGATGTATGGAGTCCAGAATGTGACACCAAAATAATCATGGACTTGTGCAGTGTGTAATTTTATTCAATTATTCAATTTATACTTTTGTTACATACATTTCTATATGGACCACCTGTTATGACTTGACCAAAACTTCCTACTAACATACTCTGCTGATAAAGGCCACATGATGTAACAGAAAGCTCCAAGAGCAGGTCAAAAAGCATTAACACGGTCTATTGATGCTTTCAATTTGAATTTAAACTCAAAAACGAAATGGATGATAAAAAATATCAATCATTTTTTCCTATTAATTCCTCAACTTTGTTGTATTTTTTCAAAAATGAATGAATCAAATTTTAAGATGGAATCACACCGTTTTTTATTTAGACTTAAAATAAAAAAAAAAACTGCAAATGTTAAAGTAGGAAAATGAATTGTGAGATGGAAAATGTTAGGCCAACCTATGTAAAAACAAATGTATGAATTTGAAAGCTCTTTTAAAATACATTTTGGAATTCTATTTTAAAATTGAATTACTGATTACAAATATTATTTGTATAAAAAATATATATTTTACTGATTAAAAAAGGAAAAAAACCAACTACAAACATTCAATTTATTTCTTTTACTGCCAATTATCTTAAAGCATCATTGCACACAAGATGAAAACAAATTGTCATAATTCAATTTCTGTTTTGTCTTTATCTGTTATCAATTATTCATATTAAACACTAAAGAAAGTCTATATACGTTTTCTGATAGTACGCCCCAGACTCTCCAGAGATGTGCAGCTAGCTGCCATGGTACAAAACTGGTATGCAGCTGTTATATTTTCCCTTCTTTTGCCTATTATCCTGCATCTCTCTGTGTGTAAGTATACTGCATGGAGGTGGATGTACTGTAGAAAACGAAAAACACTGTTTACCCTTATCACAAGGCACATCATTACCACAAGTATGCTATTCACAGCATCCTCATGTAAGAGTGCAGAGTGCAGATACGAACATACAGTACAACAACACCGGAGCACATCATATCCTTTATTCGCTCTGAAGTCTGTTTCTCGTGATAATGACGTATCAATAATGCCTCACCATACAAATGATGGAATCGGCAGCTATTAGTGCACAGGCCTGCTTTTTCTAGAACTATGAGGTATTTAATCACAACTGCCGACGACACGGTCGTTTTGCGCTGTGAATGTCATCTCCTCGATCACGGAGAGAATTGTTCAAATGCAATAGCTCCATTAGACCCGAGCCGCTTACAAAGGCCGTACTCTTGAGCACGGGGTCGGAGAATGATGTTCCCTATTAGGACTGCTTTTGTCTGCTGCTCCCATGACAACCTCAAGTTTACCCAACAAATTCAAATCTGGCTAATGGCAAGATGCAAGAGTTTGTCACACACAAGGAAAGATGATGTTTGTTATGTGGACCAAAGCAATGGAGTTTGTTGAGAACAAACTCACAAGCCTGTGCTATTAGATTAGCGCTGGCAGAATGCCAAAAGCATAATGAGGAAACAACAAATTAGCCACATTATGACCCTCTGTAGCAAGACCGCTAAATAATCCAAGAATTTACCGAGCTGTTTAGGGTGAAGCATGTGATTCCAACAGTTGAGTGTGAGGACACGAGGTGTCCTGACATGTCGCATCATTTTGAACTTTTGTTTTACAGATATGTTAAATGTTAATGTTCTGTCTGCAGAAAAAATACTATTCCATTAGGCTCCTGGGCTCAGGCATACCCTCCACCCTCACACATTGTTTGCAGTGGCTTCGCTTGTTTGTTGTTATTTGTGGTGTTTTGCAGATTTATCTTAAGCATTTTGTTTATGCTCGAGATGAAGAGAGGCTGTCTAAATCCTCTTCAAACCCTCCTGCCACATCAGATCGACAGTGACATTCCTCTTCACAGATGCCATCCGAAATATCATGGCGAATGATGCAAAATATTCAAGAAAACCTGTGATGAAAGGGCTATTCTGCTGCCAAAATGTAGTGCTTAACAATTTTAATGTTGCTGAAGGCTTCACACACTGCAGCTTTTTAGGGGGAAAATGAATAAAAACAAAACAATAAGACAAAGAGTCTACAGCCATGCGAGCTGTTCTGTGTGAGGATGTACTTGATTAATGCTAACTTAGGCATGCTAACATTTAGATGTTTAGCAGGTAGGCTGTAATGTTTACCATATTCATCACCTAAGCTTTGTTTATATTCAAGTATATGCAAAAAGTCAACAAGAGTTACCAGCAAAACACCATAAACCAACCAAATTCCCGAGGAGGAATTCTAATTTTAATATCTCTGGTCATATTCCTATAAATACTTTATCGCCTTGATACAATCCCTGAAAAGTAAGAAGTCAAGTGTTAAATGTATTATAGTGAAAAGAAGGTTGAAAGGTTGAATATCCTGTAAACAATTTGATTTGGCTGGGAAGATAATTGCTGAAATATAGATTTTTAAGACTAGTTTCTAAAGCATTAAAAAACGCCTTGAAAAATGATCATACATGTTACAATTGCTTCAATCTGTGAACTTTTTGTGACATGTCTGTAAAGCTCAGCCTGGTTAAAGAAATTCAGAGGAGCATGACCAAGCGCCTCGATAACTTGCGGAACCTTCGTGCTCGACGAAAAAAGCTGCAATGTCGACACTTTCTGGCGTGCACACCTCTACAACTACACTAAACTTAATGATTACAACACATCATGGTACGTTGTAATCTACCTTCACCCAATGGTCATTTTCACTGAACAAGAACGGTCCGTTATTCCACTACAACCCATACAGCACTTGTCAAGACAATTTAGTTTTAGGCACAATTGTTAACCTCATGGTGGCGCTAGAGGTAAAGTCATGTGATCATCAAAGTCAGGAGGCTTAATCCTCTGGGGACCATGAATGTCTGCACAAAATGAAATGGTAATCCATCCAATAGTTCTTGAGATATTTCAGTATATATATATATATATTAATCTGTCCCTCAGTCAGTCCCCCTTATAAATAAATACATAATTAAAAAATCCTCCACGGCTGGGGACGCTCAAAGCATATTTACCCTCAGCTAAATATTTACATATGAGCAAAACTTGTGGGAGATAATGCCGGCGTGTGATGAGCATGCAAAAAATGGTCTCTCATACGGAGTGCTTGTCAATGTGTGTTACACCTCACACCTTCAAATCAAAGCTAGACCCGTACGGCAGCTTCACCCTGGATATTCCTAACAGGGGCCGTCGTGTAACGACATCACCTCTCCTGCACCGATAGATCTAACTCTTCCCTTCCTTCAATCCTTTCATCCTCTCCTCTCCTCATCTGACTCTGATCTTCCTTAGCTTATCTTATTCAGGGAGGTCGCTGAGTGATGGGGCCCTTTCGTGGGAAGGACGGATCCTAAGATAAAAGGCGAGTTTAAAACGCCCGTGACTCAGCCGAGGCGCCGTCAGATAAATTGGGACGACACCTCTCGGGTCCCATCAGACGCTACTTGCTACTTTTCGATATATCCCCCCCGTTCAGATGAGTGAGCGACCGCTGACGAAGGTGTGATGTTACAATCCTCAGAATGATTCATGTAGTTCGACTCCGTCTTTCTCTCTCTCGCTCGTCGACATCCATCCGAGTTTTTCTTTTTTCCCTCTCTCAATCTCCCTTCTTTAATCAGCTCTTGGTGTGCTTATTTAGAGTGAGTGATTGCCCGTAATGTGCTCTGGCATTGAGAGGCCAGAGCCCAGGCCCTCATTTAAAACCATAGATCTTGTCCCATCGCTATATCGCTTGCTCTCTAGGTGTGAGTGATGATCTCCATATGCCCGGGCTTACCCCTATTCTCACCAGTGAGGCTCTGCGTATTAGTCATGCCTGCATGCCATTATCACCATGTGTCAAACGCACACCTGGTGTGTGTGTGTGTGTGTGTGTGCGCATGCCCGAATACAAGCATGCCTACATATGTGTGGTTGTGAGGGGTTAGAGTGTCCAATTATATGTATGTGTGTGTGTGTGTGTGTGTGTGTGTGTGTGCCCTGTTGCTGTCGCCTCACTGCCTCACTAGCTCACTGCTTCACCTTCTTGGTCATGTTAGCTTTTTGCCACAGCTGCTCACTGGTTGTTTACACGAACACTGTCTGCACCTCTCAACTCTCCCGGGCTGCACTTCCTGACACTCAACTCTTATCAGTCGTAATGTCACAATGCCATAGATGCACATAGATAGTGAGGACTAATAGGAAAAAAAAAACACGCACACAAAAAGGTGCTAAATTTATGTATACCCACATAAACTCAGCTGCTAGTTAGCCTTGGACTAATCCAAAGAGGGCTAACCCCGACTTTAGCCTTGCGCCAAGCAGCAACGTCCGGGTCTGTAAAGTGAAGCTGATGTAGAAGTGACTTAAACTTGCATTTTCTCTAATGGCCATCAGTGGCCGACTCCTCTGGTTGCAAAAAGAAGTCTGATAGTATAGAAGTCTATGAGAAAATTATTTATTACCTCAGTAAACATTGTAAACATGAGTTTATGGTTTAAATATCTAGTTTCAAGTCTTCTTCAACACAGCATGATGTTCATTTATGATCCATTAAGAGTAAAATAGACCATGAAGCAGGGTAGGGCGGGGCTACCTTGTGATTGACAGGTCACTACCACGGCATTGTCCGGTCTGCAAGTTCTCCATGTTTTCGTCCTACAACTTAAACCCTTTCACAATGCGTTTCTAGTTCATGAAATCTAATAAAAAAAAAATTTGAAAAAATGTCTTACTCAGCTTTCGGTTGTCCTGAGCTTCATCCTCAAGTGTCACTTATGGTTGCAAAAAAGCAAGATGGCGACGGCCAAAATGTCAAACTTGAGGCTTCAGAACCAGAGTCCACCAATCAATATGTCCACTTCTTATATACAGTCTATGTCTAGGGCTTGCTGGCCCTACACAGGAGCACGGTTAGCCTCAAGATCACACTGCAAAAGAGTCTTAATACAACAACCCTTCAGTTTTTTAATTTCGAGAGGTAATGAATCAACTTTATGATCATTTGTGGAGCCTGTAGTTTGTGGTGCTGTTGAAATGTATTGCGTTATAATGTGAGGGAGTTCTAATGTTTTGTCCACCACATTTATATCAATGAGAAAAGACTTAATGAGAGCGGTTGTATCAGAGTGCATTACTTTTAGCTAAGTGTACCTAATAAAATGGCAACGCGGCTCACTTTAAGATAGAAGTGATACACATGACTTTGAATCCTTTAGAAGTGATGCTCCCCACAAATGTGTCTTGTGAGCATCAAAGACGAGTTGCTTCTTCAAAGAGAATGGGCGTCACCTCGAATAAACGTCAATAGTAACTACTGGAACCACTGCTGTGCTTCTGCAGTCCATCATCTATCTGTATCTGTTTGTCACGTATGACCTACGCTGTCAGCTGTTCCATTGGTCAGAACCAAACGCAGCTCAGTTGTAGGTCCAAATGTATTTTATTAATTGGCTGCCATAGGCACGTCATTCAAACGACCTATTCCTCAATAAAACACATCAGGACTCGATACAGACAGTTCTTAGTAGTACAAAAGGATCGTATGCATGTAAGATAAGTGTATATTAGGTCAAAGATGCAACTTCATTGCAGATTTTTTTCTCCAAAATTTATGACTTTAAATATCAGAGAATATCCACATTTCTTTTTCATGAATTTATGACTTTAATCTCAGAAATTCTGAGTTACCCCTTTCCCTTTGGCCACAATTATTATCTTTTTTACATGCAATGGTCCTAATAGACCAATATATTATATTTAAAATATAGGCATACATTTTGCAATATACTGTAAGGGAATGTATCAACTTTGTCATTAATATTAAATTCTGATATTTTCTATGTAATTATATAATTGCTAACATATTCTGACTTGTGCTATGGAACACTGATTTCAATCGGTTGATGTTAAACTCTTAACAAAAATAACATAATAATGCTGATCAATATGTGATACTTTTGTTGTAGGGGAGAAAAACATATTATTCATGTACTTGCTTGAGGTTACAGCGCAGGCTGCTGGCGGGGATTCAACAGTTTGCTCGATGATACTTAAGAAGGGAAGTTCAGTCGTTCTTTATCACAACAAAGCCCTGCCGCCTGTTGTATCACTCACATCAACCTTCCTCTTGCATCACGACTGCAGACTAAAGTGACTGAATGGCTGCAAGCGTTTTGCAGAGAAACTCTGAGCTGAAAGAAGTGACTTTTTGACTTTCTCACAACCGGGCATTGTCAGGGAATTTCATTTAGCAGGAAGAGCGTTGTCTCTTTGTCCCATCTAAGTGTGTCTCACTGTCACGGGGCCACTCTTTGTCGCTCTCCGAGAGCTTTATACTCTGCCGCTTCAGACATCGCAGGCCTTTGACACCCACGGCTGTGGCTCTAATTTGTCAGATGCTCCCAACAAGTAGCGCCAGAGTGGCAGTCTCCACACCGACATATGAAAAACACAAACTTCTACTGAGGTGAACCAGACAGAGAGGGAGAGGTGAAGAGAGGAGTCGGGAGGGAGGGACACAAAGAGATGGAGATGAGGGAAAGGTTTTCAACATACACAAAAGGGCAAAATAACAGAAGAGGAAAGCAATAGAGGCTCAAAAGCAGGAAGAGGATTGTATTAAATTATTCCCACACTTGCCAATATTTCCCAAAGCGTCCAGACTCGTATTACCTTGGCTGTTTTTTCAATTTCTTTGTGGCAGCATTGCTTTACGTTGATGTCCAGGCTCCTTTTCAGTGTGCGGACAGACTGCTGCACATATAAACACATTGTGGGACACAAACTCATGTAGACACACACACACAAAAAAAACTGAGATTAAAACCAGAGTTTGTGTTTGGTGGAAGGCCAACGAGTGGACGGTTATGGGATCAATCCGAGCGCACAAATGGAATCTACGGCTTATAAGCAGTCAAACACACACACACACACACACACACACACACACACACACACACACACACACACACACACACACACACACACACACACACACACACACACTGATAGAAATGTGAAATTGAAGCCAGCACCACCACACCCCGAGAATGTGCAGCGCTACACTCCCTGCCAGAGACCACATTTAATGAGACTGCAAGGGACCACTAGCAGCAAAAAGTCTACCTAGAGACAACACACACACACACACACACACACACACACACACACACACACACACACACACACACACACACACACAATAACATTCATTAAGGGCACACATAATTCCCCCAATGGATAATTACTTGTGGCTGCATGCAAATCACTATAGAAACGTTTGTGAACAGAGGTACTGCAAAAAAATCTGTAATATAGTTGGTACAGCAGGTGAGTAAACAGTGTAAATACTATCATCCCACAGCTAAACCATCGAGATGAGAATATGAATCTGCACTTGCAAACACAACAGGAACATGTGCTTCATATTAATCTAAAGGGAAACAGTATCGCACAGCGGTAATCACTTTATGCGCAAGGTAAATATCCCTTGAGACTCTGGTTCCACTTGCACGTCAGCTTGTTTGTCTGTGTATACCTTTGTGGTATAATCCAGTAAATCATATGTGCGTGTGTGCACATGTAGTGTATACAGTATGTCTGTGCATGTGTTTGTACAGTATGTGAAAGTGGAGTTGTTGATGGAGCCGTAAACTCCATCTCTGGGCAAATTAAAAGGGTTTGTTCTCCCAAAGACTACTTGGAACTATTTTCCAGCGAAGAAGTAGTTCCAATAAAAATGAATGTGTTTTGAGGATCATCCAGAATAACATGGGTGCTGTTAAAGTGGAGTAACACCACATACTGCAATACTACATTGTGATTCTCAGAGGCTTTTGAGTCTATCGTGAGTTCATAGTGAAAAAGGAACAAAATAATGTGTACTTAAAACAGTGGAGGAGATGCTCACAGCTGATGAAAATGAGAACTAGTTGGATGGCGATACGTTTTCAGGAAAGCCGCAGCCAACAAACAAAATATAAACATAAGGTTTTTTGGAAAACACTTTGCTGTGTTCATTGGCAGCAGCCCTCCATTAAGTTTGCTAAGTCAAGTGTTTTTATTATGTTCTGGTAGTATGAACCAGTTCAGTGCACTAGTGTTTGATTTATTTGATATTAACTGCAAAAACAGTATACTATAAGGATTATAGTACACACTGTATATAGCTATTGTGTAGTATGGAATTGTAACACAACTGTGTGGAAAGAGATACTGCTGTTGACTGAAACAAAAATCCATTCAGCTTTATTTTGATGGGGTGTGCTGCAGTGAGGAGTGGAGAGAAAGAGGCCTTCAGGATGGAAGATGGCTGCAGTCAACCCTACGCTAAGTCCCGCCTCTCAAACGCAGACTGGACAATTATCGTCCAGGCTGTTTTTCGTAGAATTGTAGCTAGTCATGGTTAAAAGTTACGTATTAGTGATAGATGTTGGAAGGAGATTTACGTATCTAAAAACTTTTCTACGTAAACACCTAGCGACGAGCTAACATGACCGGAGGACGTTAGCACATCATTATCTAGCGTTAGCTATTGAACGCTACGAACGCTAGCTACCGAAGGTTTACTAAATGTATCGTAACAGTGAATAAAGACCTACCGACTTGGCGAAAGGGTCATGTGTTTATGGCTACCAAACGAGGGGACGAGAAAGAGGAAGCTAACTGAGGAGAGAGGAAGGAGACGATAAAGAAGTCAGTTTAGGCATTGCATTATCTCCTTCTACACAAAATAAAGTTTAGCATCACTGTTCCGGAGCAGCGAAATTTCTAATTTAAATCCGACCCTAAAACTACTCTCACAGTACCAGTGTCATTAAGAGCACTTTTAAGCCCTTTTCTACCTCATTTCCGCCCTTCGCCATCCGTCTTGCTACTGTGTGTCTCGTCTTCGCCATTACCTCGTAACTCACCTGACATTAATTCCTCCTCCCCTCCCTTTCTCTCTTTGTCTTTATCTTTGAATTTTAAGATTCCAGCCCTCGAAGTCATCTCGGGGCTCGGGCACTCAGCCAGCACAGTGAGCAGTGTTTAAATCTGTCTCTTCTCTTCCTGAAGAAGCCGTCCTCTGGATCTGCCCTGGAGAGAGAGAGAGAGAGAGGAGAGAGAGAGAGAGAGAGAGAGAGAGAGAGAGAGAGAGAGAGAGAGAGAGAGAGAGAGAGAGAGAGAGAGAGAGAGAGAGAGAGAGAGAGAGAGAGAGAGAGAGAGGAGAGAGGAGAGAGAGAGAGAGAGAGAGAGAGAGAGAGAGAGAGAGAGAGAGAGAGAGAGATATCATATAGAGCCAGCATTATTCATAAGGTACTTAAATTGTTGGGATCTTGAATATTCATATACCTGCAACTAACTGTGCAGCTCGGGAGCTTTGTCAGAGTCGCTGACTGTATGGGGGAGAGGAAGCTTTAGAGATGCTCCGGAAAACAGCTCGGAGGGAACGCATTTTCATGAGATCATTACAGATAAACTGCCACTTAGTTAAGGTATTTTTCCTTACTTATACATACTGTATATATACGTATACATAGTGGCAGGGAATAAAGAATATAAAACCTTTTTTTAAATTTCAATATTCGGTGTGTCGGGGTTACAACACAGATGGCCAAAAAGAATGGGCTAATAACTTTCCCGTCACAACTGCTCCTCTCCCAAAGGATTCTGTAACGGAGCGAGAGGTTGCAGGCAGCAACCGCGGAAAACCTGAACCGATCTATAAATTAGCTCGCAGGCCTCGTGGTCGGGTAAGCCAGGGGGCTGACGGCACTGATTTCTGCCAGTATAAGTCTCAGGTCTCTGCTGGGTGTCCGTGTCGTTTAGTTTTTTAGTTTTTTTCTTCACCACATCGCTCTCTTTTTGTCATACTGCCTCCCTCTTTGTGTGTTTAACAGTGTGGATTTTGGGTCTCTCTGCTGCTACTGCGGTTCATAGATGGCTCCTGCTGATATTTATCATTCTGTGGTCTCTCTCTCTCTCTCTCTCTCTCTCTCTCTCTCTCTCTCTCTCTCTCTCTCTCTCTCTCTCTCTCTCTCTCTCCCCATTGCCTGCCGTGATGGATGGGTAGTCCGCAGTAACCCTATCCCCGTCTCCTCCCTGCATACCTGAATAATAACATGTATACGGAGGAAATGTAGACCGGTCACTATGGCTGTGACCCGGCTGTCTGCTCGGGGTCGCAACCTCTGTGTGACTTCAACTCAAGATCTAAACATAACTCGTAGTGGCGCCTTGGGGGGGGGGGGGGGGGGGGGTTGCTGGATTTGCCGTAGCACATCTTCAGACGGTGAAGGAGAGCAAGTCTGTCGTAGATGGTATTTTTAACCATAATGCCCCAAAATAACTTGCAAATCGTTGCAACACGGAAGTTGTGCCTGACTACAAACGGCTGTTTTATGGCAGCGTCCTGAAACTTTTATGAAGTGAAAAACATTGCTCTCTTTGAAGACGGTAGCCTTTAATAACACGCTGTATCATTTATTTTTCTCAGCACACACTAGAGGAATGATGTCATTGTGCGGCTGACTGATCTGTCGTCGTGTTAAATCACTGTGCTGCCTTTAACTCATTTACCCTCAAACAACCCCGTCTTTAAAGACAGACTAATGACTCGCCAACGTCGACTGCTTCTTCCTGTGCTGGGACTAATGATGACCCAGGCTCCGGGTGTCTCCTTGGCTCAAGTCAGTGTGAACTCTGACCTTATGTGACATCATTTGACTCATTTGTGTCAGCACCAGCAGCTGGTGTAAATATTTATTACTAATCGCCCTGCAATGAGAGGAGTTTGGTTTTATTTGATCATGAGAGAGAGAGAGAGAGAGAGAGAGCTATTTATTTGGATGGCGTCCGTCCTCGTGATGTATTACTCAGCCTCGTGACTGCCACTAACAGGCCGACTTTTAAGCCTGCGTGAAATCTATTCAAATGAGCTCAGTCCATCGACCCAGCAGGGCTTCGGCAACAAAGTAGATCCCACCTCAGCTTTTGCTGGAACCGCCACACAGGGTCATTCTGCAAGACCAAGGTCAGTCAAATAAGTAACTTTACAGGGAGAAGAACACGTACTTCTACAGTTTAGTTTAGTTGTAAAGTCCTATGTCTATGCACTAGTGGTCAGATTTCACAGAGCTTTTACTTAAACTGGACTTCCTGGATCTCATGTCTAAAATAGGCTATCCTAACTGAGAGACTTCTACCAGAAGAGAAACAACACTGTTAATAATTTGTTTTTATCGCACTGGTATTAGATTGTTACTCTGTATCATCCGATAAATAAGTCCGGTCGGTAAGGAACAAATGGTATTGGAGCATTTCTTTTTGTTTTTGGCGGATGTTACGTTTTTCCTGACAAGCTCTTGCAGTCACCCAAATAATGACCGTCCTCTATCAGAAGCCATTTGCTGCTGAGTAGGGAGTGTACTACAGTGGATACACTTTGAAGTGCTTTTTGCCATGAAAACGGCTGCCTGCTGTGACTGAAAATGACCAAAGTTGAGAGAGTGAACTAAAAATCTACATTAAAGTAGCGGGCTAACCAATCGCTAAGGCTAAAATGTTCCTTAAAGCCAACAGGAACTCATCACAAGCGACCCCCTTCATATAGTAATTATTCCGATTGTGAATATAAAATTATTGATAAGTGCAGCTTTAAGCGTAAAGGTGCAACAGTTAAGTTACTTTTTTTTGGGAGAGTCATTTTTGGGAAGACAGTGAAAAATGACCCATTTTGTTGTACTGTCGGACGAGGACCTGCTGTAAATGCATATCAAACAGATCGGTTCGGTTCGTGGCCGTCTCAAAATCAGAACAAAGCCCTTAACTACAAGAAGACGTGTACAACCTAAGGCCTTGTCCCTGTTTTCACCACACAGCAGTAACAATGTGCAGTCATCTCCAAGTCCACCGTCACCTGAAACCCCCCCCCCCCAAAAAAAAATCAACTCTTCCTAGAACCACACAGATCTGACTCCAACTGCCCTCACAGGATCTTTCTACGGATCTTTCCATCAACATTCTTTTTTTTTTTTTTACTGGAATACGTAATTGTCCACAACTGTCAAATTCAATTGATTCAATTCACGAGGCCTTATTGGAGCACATGATACAACCAGTGAAAACCATCCTCGTTACCTGCCTTTCCTCGACATTCGTTCTCTCTTGCTATTTAACAACCACAACGTTTTTTTACGGCCGTCCCTGCACTGTAATAGGCCTCTCATTGTTAAGAAGCCATGTGGCCTTGGGCTGGTGGGGATGGTGGGCTGCTTTTAAAGATGGATCTGGTGGATGTGTGCTGGTAATATAATCTTCTAACGTGAGTCTGTGAAAATGTCACCGTGGCCTGAAGCTGCACTGTTTTTTTTTTGTTTTTTTCAGCCTCGCTTTGTACCCGCAGGTAAGAAAATCACTAGGAGTAATTTCAAACTATATTTTTAGGTGGATATATTAATTTTAGCAGCTAAGGGCTGCAGTCATCGTGTTAAATGTAATACTCCTCATCAAAAAATAAGTAGAATGCGGTTTATTGGCATCAAAGATGTTCATTCATATGTTTGTGCCCTGTTGAAAGGTAATGGCTCCCCCCATGAGGCACATTCTCACAGTGTTACACAGCGATCCTTCAAAGCACTCAGCAGGGGGAAGCTAGGCTACATGCTACAGCTCAATGCCCTTGACAAACGGCGACACATTTGGAGCAGCCTAAAAGAAAAACAGTACGACCAACTCTTAATCGATCTGTGCTTTTTTCCCCCTGATATCTTGTGCAGTGAAGCAAATGCTCAGTTGACTTGAAAGAACTAAAAAGCACTCGCCCACCTTGTCCTCGCTGCAACTTTCACCTTTCTTTGCAGAGTTTTGTCAGGGTTTTGGGCACTTTATGTCCACTGTCATCACTCACTTGTGTCAACTTATGACTCCGGGCAAAAAAAAAATCTTTTTCTTTTTTATTGCGTTTCAGCTCCATTATTGTATCACTTTGTCCCGTGGTGTCTATACTTTATACTTTAGTGAGAGACATATTTCTACCATGAGTGTGTGTTTTCATGGAAATCCAATAGACAATAGAGAGACCTGAATTTGAAACTGTACCGTCTGTACACTGGGGTCTCTGGGTAGAGCAGAAAAAAACAAACAGATGCAGCCGAGTGTGCAGTCAGTGCCTCACGCGATGTCAAATGATGGGACGTGCTGCTACTGTCCCATGAGACACTGGACAGTCAGCTCAGTGCACAACAACAGGTTAGCGTACATTTTATGTGTGAGGTCGTGTGTGTGTGTGTGTGTGAGTGTGTGTGTGTGTGTGTGTGTGTGTGTGTGTGTGTGTGTGTGTGTGTGTGTGTGTGTGTGTGTGTGTGTGTGTGTGTGTGTGTGTGTGAAGCTAGCAGGAAAAAAAGAAGGAAACATACAGCATCAATATTGTAAAGGCAGTGGGTGGTATCTAAAAGGCTTTTGCTTTTTGCTTTTCAGATGTCACCTGCTGTAAAACTTCCGCTATTTTCTGACATTTTATTGGCCAAACGACGGGAAAATAATCATTAGTTGTAGCTTTATTGCTGGCATGTATGAGACTTTCGAGTAATTCAATGTGTACATTAATTTATGCTGTATACATGGGAAAAATGTGATTACGACAGCTGCTTCATTGCTCACATCAAAACATGGTCACAACAGTGTGTTGCTTAAGTTTGCTCCGAAGCAACAAAAAGAAAAAAAAAAAATAAGAGTCACCTGCAGGAATAGTTTTTGGGAAATGTAATGATCTGCTTTCTTGTTCCGAGTTAGATGAGAAGATCAATGCCAGTCTCATTCAGCTCACCTGTTTAGCTGTGTAAAGATGTTATGTCTGAACACAAAGAGAAGTGGGAAAACAACAAAGGTGCAGTGACTTCCTGGAGACTTGTTGTCACAGTGAGGATGCCTGGAAACCAGCGCGCTTACCACACAGCAATAAACACTTTGGCTTGTGATCGTGGTTGGATGACAATTGCTTGTACCTCAACTCTCAGCAGGAAAGCACATTTCCCAAAATGTCAATATTCCATTGCTAATTAATGCTTTAATACTGGATCAAGACAGGTGTCTTAACAAGAATCCTCATAAGATAACAAACTTATCCTCAGTAAGTATGCAGTAGACACTTCATGCATACTAAATACAGGACTCAAAAGTCCCAATGATATAAAGTGCTAGTTTGTTTGCTTAACACCATCTTATGCTCTTATGCCTAGCAGCTACCACAGGGATATTTGTTAACCAGACAGAGTCGTGGGTGGTTATTCGCTGTTGTTTTTCGGGGGCTGCCCAGATGTCAAAGCGAATCACTGAATCCTCTTTGATCTGGCTTCTCTGAAGCAGCCCACATGGCTCGACATTCACAGGGTCTATTTACCTCTCTTAAGTGAGGTGGAAAGTGTCCCTCATTAATAACGGTGGATTGTTTTGTCTGTGAGCTGTCTGCCCACCATTGGCCGGCTGCTGTTTTTTTGCTGAAAAAAAATGGAGAAGTGCATCCGCCGAGGACAGGGGCCGCAACGGGCCGATGGCAGCGCCTTTTAGCGGCGCCGTTAATCTGAATATCAGACGCAAAAACATTCAGCCTGCGTAAATTGCTGCAACGAAAGCTGCTTATGTTTTTGAAAGAGACAGGGATTGAAATGGAAAAAGGTGCGTTTACGCGTCAGGCGCCCCGGAACATACGTGTGTGCATAAGTGGTTGTTTGCATGTACAACGTGCTGCTGAGGAGACGGGAGATTTGCTGGATGGAATGTCACCAGTTGAACTTTGCTGTCTAATACGTCTTGGTGAGTGAGGTAAGTCACATGGGCGGGGGGGCGGGCTTTCCACAGCACCTGTCTGTCTCCGTGGTTCCACACATGATCATTGGTTTCTAATCGTTGACCTGTAATGCATGCTCTATAATCCCCCCCCCCCTCACACCCATGACTCATCGACTTACTGCCTCTCTACAAAGGCAGCTTTTCAATATCAGATTTCTTCTTCTCTGTGTGTCGCAGTGGGAAGCTTTCTAGATTAACAAGCCTTATTTTGATTATAGCGTATTTATGTAAGTGCCGCACGGACAGAAAAGGAGATACCGGATCTATGAAGTTCAACACAGAGGCCTTCCCGTTTAATCTGTGTGCGGCCGCCACACGCCGCAGTGGGATGTGGGCTTATTGCAGCTGGGGGGGGCTTACGGGTTCACCACGCGGAGAGAGGGTGTTGTCCTCGAGCCGCACAACTGGCTTTTGTGTTTTCATTACGCTGACACGAGGCGGTCTTCGGAGGGCAAGAGTCGAGTCTGAGTGTGGCACTGCTGTCATTTGAGAAACTTCACATTTTCAGACACACTGTGTGACTCGGGGCTTTTAAATGACGAGCTTGTTTCATAACCACCAAGTCCAGCGTTCACTCTCCCTTTTTTAGCTGTGTTTTTTTTTGGTCTCTACCGACTCCTGATAACAATCTCTGGCTGTTTAGCTAAAGCGCTGTGTGTCACCATCTAGTTTCTAGCTGTGTCTGTCTGCTGTTCGATGCTGGCCGGCATTGTGCTGTAGGCCACGAGAGCAGTGAGAGGGGAATCCTAACTGAGCTGAGAGATGCTATGAAGCTCTGCAAAGGCAAGGTGGGTTCATCGCTGCAAACGTGTGTGTGTGTGTGTGTGTGTGCTGTCACACTACAATGGCCCCGAAAAGGAAGATGTCATTGACGGTCTTGCCTTCATAATAAAAAGCAGAGCTCCAGACACAACATGTCTGCTTCCAGCACACAGTGAGGCCCAGGTAGGTGTGTGTGTGTGTTTTGAAACGGGGCTTTATTAGAGTTCCCTGGGTACCCATTGGTTTCTTTTGTCTGATCCCTCAGACCCCATGGGAGCTCAGAGGCTTTAGAATTAAACTTAACTCTGTTTCCGACACACACACACACACACACACACACTTGTTGCTGTATAGATCTGCCCTACGCCGCCTCTTCCAATCGACACCACCACAGAGGGATCCCAAGGGGCCCATGTCAGCCTCCCTATTCATTCACTCCATGTGTGACATCGATAAAATGACCTGCATATGCTCAAACGCACCTTTCTGCCGCTTCCAATTTCCTGCCTGCTCACCGACACGACGCAGACGAGAGGGAGTACTGTATGAAGACCCGGTGTGCTCCGTGCCTCACAGAACACGGAGAGCGAAAGCGACAGCTTCAAGATCGCACCATGCGTTCAGAGTGTTTGTTGACTATATTAAGTTATTATTGGTTCCATCGACTGAGTAATCCACGGCTTCTAGTGGGTCAGTAGTACAAAGACAATTGTATATTCTACAAGCGTTTAGGCATCTGCGATTAATAGATAATCTGATTGGCATTTCATTACCCAATAAAGGAAGGAAGAAAGATGTGAGCAATCCTCACGGACTCCGTCCTCCATAAACGAAGAAATCGAGAAATCAACAGTAACACGTATTGATTCATAGATTCTTACTTCCCTGTCCACCGTAGAGAGTGATGGGAATCTGCCTGTAGTGAAGCAGGCGAGCTCACAGACAGACAGGGAGCCTCGATCAGTCAATGTAGACACGGTTCATGACAAGGGCAGCGGGATATTTGTGTGATTTAAGCAGCTTCACTGAATGCCACAAAAATAGACTTGAGGGTAAAATAAAAAAAACAGAATCTCAGTGAGAGTAAAGACGGATCTAAGGGCTGGGAGGATATATTCAGCCTGGACCCCCTGACTGTGGTGATACATTTGTTAAAAGGGAAAAGCATCTGTTCCTCGAGTGAAAAAACACATTTATGTGCATTTAACCGCTAGGGTTCCCCCACTTTAACCTCCAGTGATCACCAATATTTCAGCCGGACAGATCGACTCCTTCATGCTCTTATGTGGATACGTTTTCTCTTGTCTTGCTGGGTCCATTTTTTGGGCTAGAGTGTACTTTCAGCTTATTGGATAAAAGAATGAGAAAACAAAAGCAAAAAACCCCATAAAACCCTGCGTATTTTTATGTACGCTGGCTTTGCATCCGTCTCTTTAAACGTCAGGAGGTAAAAAACAAAAAGGACTGACTCGCATGATGGAGAGTTGAGACGCTGGCGTCCGGCTTTTGCCACGCTGGGCTGACGGAGCGAGAATATTGGTTTTAAGAGCTTTTTTCTTTTCCTTCCGTTTGATCAGAAGCCACTGGTGAGAACAGATGGAAAGGGAGAGGAAATTGAGAGAGGGAAGGAGACGGATATAGGGGGGGGTGGAGAACTGCAGTAATATTCTTGAGAGCTGCGGTGATCTAATACTTGCTGAAAAGGTGTAATAAGTCGGTATAAATGGACTGCAATCTGTTGGGATTCATGCAGGTGAGCAGCGAGAGGCTCGTCTGACGGGGCCGAGCTGGGTTTGGCAGGTGCACTTAAGACACACAGAGAGCTAAATAATAGTGAAAAGGGTTATTTCTTTTCATTTAATTCTTTAGGGCAAAATTCACAACAGTAATCCTATTATGCTATCAGTGTTGTATAACGTCCACGGCAGCATTCTCGTGACAGGTGGGTAATCTCAGGAAAAGTGTTCTGACAGTCCATCAAACCACAAACCTCGGCTGGAGTCTCATCCCTTTAGGATTCATTTTGAATGTCTTTCTGTTTTGATTTTAATCTCTTTTATGAAAGCCCACACACACACACACACACACACACACCCCACCGCCGCCACCACCACAAATACGAGCACCCCACCTTCAAACACACACAATAAAGCATCCTCATATCCCCACCGCAGCCCGCTCTGCCTCCGTCTTCCTCTCCCCTCCCACCGCATTGTATCGCCGTCCTCACCTGGAACGGCCACATCATGATCTGTTCTCAGTCCGTCTCCTAGAGAAGTAATCACCTCGCCTCAGCTGCAGCAGACGCAGCTGCTGTTCAGATGAATGATACAGAAGCAGTAACGAGAAAAACCCACACTGGATTTCGTCATTTTGCTTTTTTCTTTCCATCTCTACTGCTTTCGGTTTAGGATTTAACTTATTTGAGGGAAAATAGGCAAATGTGTCTGGGATTATTTGCAAAGTCACCAACAATGCTGCAGGACTGTAAAGCACAAAGTAGCGGTGCAGCAATGTTCTCCTGATGCAGATTCCAAAAACCCCAAACTCACCGCTCCGATACCAGTGCGCTCAGTGACCAGTGACGTCGGTTCTTATTTTCTGAGCCGTTCTCCTTTATCGACAAGCTTTGTTAAACGTTGAATTAAAACCAAATGGTACTTCAGTGTTTCAAACAACTTGTTACAGCTGCAGTGTGCATAGTGAATTTTTGGGAATGTTAGCTGAAGTTTTAGCAGTAAAGGCCTGCTACTCCCTTCACATTAAAAGGGTTTTATTGAAAATAAATAATTAAACATAAATAAATTAAACAAATACAATTTGAAAATAAATAATTTTTCAAATGATGATTTTTTTTTTTTGGTTATTTACACAATAATATCATGTGTGTATTAATAACATATTAATATTTCATGAAATATCATGGTTATGGTCAATACCGGTATGTCCCGATACCCCCTTAATAGAAGACTAAGAAAAGCAGCAAATGTTCACACTTGAAAAGCTGCAACCAGAGATTTTTTTGGCATTGATTGATGTATTGATTGATTGATTGATTGAGCTCTAATTAAACGCGGACCGTCTGGCCTATCACCGATCATCCTACCAATACTGATCTGACTGTTCGACGAATTCTTATTCTGCGGCTCAAACCCGACTTGTCCGGCTGAGATACACATCTAGCAGATGTTTCAAGAGATAAGACGACGTACACATGAAAGTGAAACCACTGTCTCATTTACAGCCTTTCAGTCAACGGACACATTTGATAATTAGTCCTTCAGGGCAGATAGTGAATAAACAAAGAGGTAGTTCTTTTCATGTGTTCCCATAAGCCTCATTCTTTCTTTATCTTCTTCTTCTTCTTCTTCACACACACACACACACACACACACACACACACACACACACACACACACACACACACACACACACACACTCTCAGAGCACCCACTCGCCCACTTTAAGCACAGTCTCTGTAAGGCCTTTAAATAGCTCTCTCTTTCTCTCTGGTCCATCACTTAAGGACACAATGTGCACGAGGTCCAGTGAGCCCGCTGAATGACGGCGTATTTGCCAGCGCTTCTCCTTTCTCTGCCAGAGTTTGAAGTGGCTCTCCTCCTGGGCCGTGTTTGCGATCGTCTCTGTTGTGGCCAAGGTAGATTAATCATTAATCAGCCCTCCCTCTGTCCCAGCACCATCTGTGTGGGCTCGTCCTCAGCCCAAAGGACCTCCGACCATCCCCTCCGTTCTTCCTATTCTTTGTCAAAACAAATTTTTTTTGCTACAAACAGTATCCTTAATCCTTTTTTGGGTCGTGGACATTTTTTTGATTTAAGGGCAGGAAATGTTGTAATAAATCGATTCGCTTTTACACACGAGGCAGGAGGCAGGACGCAAAAACCTGTTTTACTGTAATCTAGTGTGAAAACATTTCACATTTGCATAAGTGTTTACCTTAGAACGTGATTAATGAAAACTCTTAAGCTGGGATTTACTGCTACAAAGTATAATAATCCAATTATCCCAGCCAGCAATGCGTGCGTATCTATATCTTTCCCACTATTATTTCTCTGGTAAGCCTCTATTTTAAAATCTTTCCCATGGTAAGTTGGTATAAATCACAATGAGCACACTGCAGTCCTTCACATTGCTATTGTTGATTTTGTTTAGCTTACATCAAAAAGTTTATAGCACTTGTGCCACAAGGAAAGCTGGAGCCGCAGTCTAATCAGCGTTTAATTACAGCCGGTCATCGACTACAGTGTCGTTTTCTGGTTTTACTCATTAGCCATGTGGAGTTGGCCCTCAGAGGCCTTGCAGAGTGCTGCGGCCCCCACAGCTGCTTTCCCCATTCTCATTTCTCCAAGAATTTTCTTCACTCCTCTGGTTTTCTATTCCTTCTCATTCCTCTCCGGGTGTTTATTTCTCCATGTGTGTCTCTCTCCCCGTGTCTATTTTTCTGACTTTTACTCGCTGTTGTTTCTGCCTTTCTTTTTTTTCCGCAGCTGATGCTGACCCACCTGAACTTCCCGAATCTCTCCTATCCGCCGGAACAAAATACTAATAAGTGTGTCGAAATGACAACTGAATTTGAAGTAGCATTTACAACCAAGCATGGAAAATGGACTCTTTGGTTGAAATATGAACTACATGTCCTTTAAGTGCTTTATTTTCAACATGCCATCACTGCCAGATTTCACCTTTCATTTGCTTATATTTAAGTAGCTGCAAAAGTACAGTAGGAAGGTATTAAATATTAAACGTCTGACCTCACGGAAGTGCATTCACGTAGGCGTGTGTGTGTGTGTGTGTGTGTGTGTGTGTGTGTGTGTGTGTGTGGCTCCCTGCTTTAGCTATTTAAATGACTTAAAAGCCAGGTTCATCAGCAGGTCAACCTCGAAGAGACATGGTGATTTATGGTGTCTGCAGGAGGGAGGAGGAGGAGGAAGAAGGTGGGGGGGGGCATCTAACACCCCATGCAGAATGGGGTGTTTTGGCAGCCTGCATGTTTGGCGCCCCTGCCGTGACAAACTGTGTTGACGCCGTGGATAAAAAATAGGCCGAGGTGCTTTCATGAACACGGAACTGTGAAAAAACAACCAAACAAAGATTTTTACAGAAGCTGCATCCCACTTTTGATTTGTACACCTCCACCTTTTTTCTCTTCTCATCTACGACAACAAAGTGTAACATTAACTTCTTAACAACAATGCACGGCCAATTTAAATCTTATTTAGATCCACAGGCACGCATACATTTACTTGCCTAAGAGTGAGTCAGCCCCCCCCCCCCCCACTGCGCTCCCCTCCTACACTCATGCATTACTTTCCTTTCATCTCGCGACTCGCTTTAATCTCAATCACTCTTGATTTCCTCTCCATTTCCTCCTTTCTGTTCTCTGTGTCTGGCCCGCTCTTATGCTCATAAATCTGTCACGCCGAGGTCGATTAGTCTTGACGTTCGGTGCAGATATCGTAATATTTGTCTGTGAAGTGATACCGCCGCCCAGGCACTCTGTACTTTCACAGGCGAGGAGTTAGTTTGGGTGACATTCGAGATGTCAGAGAAGCTTCTGTAAAGAGGAGTCATTTGTGGGGAGACACATGTGAAAAAAAAAATAAAAATACTGCAGTTCTGTTTGGAAAAGACAGCCGTGTGCTTTTACATTGCTTGTCATCTAGTTAAAGTGTCTAGGCTACTGCAGTGCGGCTAAGATGGCTGCACACACCAGTTCAATGCATGCATGAAAGGGAATTATACATCATGCTAATCAACCACTTAACGTTAAATGCCTGGAGCCGGTCGCACCGCAAGCATTTCTGTACGGTAAATGTGGAGCTGGAGCCAGTAGTCGCTTAGATTAGCTTAGCATAAAGACTGGCAACAGGAGCTAAGCCGAGTTCTGTCCAAAGGTGAACAAAATACGAGCGTCTGCAAAGCAACACACAAACGACTTCCTGGGTCTGCTTGTTACATATATTTATACCCAGTACCTGCCAGGTGAAACTGTTGCTTAGCCAACGGAACCAACAGACCAAACTTTTGCTAGCTTGCTAATTTATGACCCGTTAAGAGTGAGGAGTAAAAGAGGTCATGTGGTTGACGCACCTGACATGACACTTGATTAAATTCAGTTTGTAAAATATGTGAAGGGGGACGATTTTAAACATGTCACAAAAAAAGCACAACACACTTCACATTACAAGACATTTTACCTGATAGCGCTGCGTAATAATGAATCCCGCTGCATTTCTAGGCTAACCCTGTGCAGCTGGTTGAGGCAGAGACAGTTGGTTAAGGTTAGGCATTGACCTGGAGTAGTCGGGGTCACGATAGCCCATTGGTCGGGGCAAAGGACCTGAAAAAACAGCGTTACGATACCTCGGAGAGCGTGGACGCCTGGCCAATCTTGACGCTTGAATTGAACGCAGGGTGGGTCTTGACAAGAAAAGCAGTGGGATTCATAATAATGCAATAACGGTTAGCACAATCTGAGAGGCTACCTCCCACTCAATCAAACTGCGTATATACGACTGACTCAAAATTTCTCCATGCATATAAATACGGATAATAACTTATATTATATATTTCCATTTACAAAGGAATAGTAGTTCAATATTTAGTTTTCCCCCTGAAACTGGCAGTAATGCTACAGTTTGTGATGCTATCGTGACTTCCTTTTGACGTAGATTATAGCATCTGATTGGACAGTGCGAACATTTACAAGCTCTTAAGATATTAAGATATTTCTTACATGTTAATGGTGCAACCCATTTTGGTAAATGTCTGATTTTAAGCTACTACGAACTGTACCCACAAAGTTAGTGATGAATTTATTACCCAATCCTAAAGATGAAAATAACGACATGTTATCAGCTTAACGCCACTAAAATGCTATATTTTATGTTATGCAAATGTATTGCCATTTAATCTAAAAAACAAAAGGGAAAACACCATTGTTTTGGGAAATTTCCCCCGAGATGAGCACAGCTGCTCTGCAAAAATGACTAAGCAGTTTTACCCGCTTTTGCATATTTTCCCAAACACAAATCCTGTTGACACACTTTTGGTCCAAATCATTTCCCTAAAAACACAATGAATAAAATCAGAGTATATTCAGCGCATAAATATTTAGATTAATTTTGCTCTCCACCCGTGGTGCTGTTTACCCTGTATTTTTGTTTTCCTCTCTGGATGCATCAGCTCAGTGCTTCTCCTATGGGCCCAGTGTTTGATGTGGAGTAAAAGGCTCCAGGAGTTTATGAATGAATATTTTAAGAAGGGATTCAGCGAGGCGGCGAGGCACAAAATGGTTCCTCTGTCCCCTTCTACAAGCCAGTCAGTCATCCTGCCGCGAGCCCAACTCTGGTATCTCATAAAAGCAAAGCTGCATCACTCTGCTGGGAAGGGGAGCGGAGTACAGCAAGGTCCTGTGTGTGTGTGTGTGTGTGTGTGTGTTTGTGTGTGTATGTATATATATTTATGTGTGTGTGTGTGTGTGTTCAAGAGAGAGAGGCTTGAGGTGGAGAGCTGACAGACAGAGGGAGTGTGAGACCGAAAACAGAGGTTCAAGGTGTGGGGAAAAAAGCGCGGAGGAAAATGTGTGGGCAAGAGTTTCTAAAATGGGAACTTGTGCTGTATGAACAGCAGAGATGTTCCCATACCCTTACCGAGGACCAATACTTGTGTTTCCCCGTCTGCTCATAGATGACGTGATGACATGATATCGGATCAGTGCCGAGACTGCTGGAGATGTTGCTGTAAAGGAGCCTGATCTTGTATGTCTCCTCAGCACTTGAAACTTGAACTACTTACCATTGTTTCAGTAATCCACCACTGAAGATAGACCATTGCTCTTTGGAGCGCCGGAGCCCCCCCATGTGTTTTCTCTGTAACTGTGATTATTTTTGACAGAACTTTTAATGCCCCCGCTTCTCAGCGGGGAAGTAAAGCTAAATCTCGACAAAACACCAGGTTAAAAATATGATGCAAACTTTTCACAATAGCAACAAAGGTGCCAAGGGTGCTCAGACTTTGAGCTGCATTCTCTGGGATTTCCCAACGCAGTCGATGTTTTCTGTACTCCCTGATGCGTATGCGCTTGTTAGCCAATCCTGTGAAAAAAACCTGGCAGTCAGCGTGAGGCTGGTATCAGTGTTGGCTCGGAAAAAAAATACACTACATCGACACGCAACGTGATCTCTGCTCGAGTCTCTGATTTTTGGCCGCAGTGCTGAAATTCCTCTTTGTCTGGTTCAAACCGGTCGTTCTCCGTCGGTATGGAGGAGGTAGAGAGGGAGGGAGGTCACGGTGGTGGGGTGCTGTAATGCGAGTTGCATCAGAGTCTGTCTGTGTTTTCACCTTGTTTTTTTCTCTCCCATGTCCTCTATAGCTACAGTGATAACATCAGGAGTGGTTGTGGGATTTTCTTAAAGGGGGACAATTGGTTTTGGAGCAGGTTTGAATGACCATAATTTAAACTATTCAGATGCTGAAATCAATAAAAAAAAACAAGATTTTAGCCTTGTTAGCGACGATTGTTTTGACATCAGATCAGTATTTCTTTTTGTTTTGTTAGTGGAGATCAGCTGCCTTCCACTGCTGCCTCAGAGATTATCTTGGGGAAATCCCATCCCTCAGGTCATTGTGTGCTAAACGTCCTGAGATTGAGTTGAGACCGGGAAAGCTAACTATCTCTGAAAGCATCGCCTCAGACACCTCGGGAGGGGCCAGGGCCACCGAGTGGGCAGGCGTGACCGACATACATAATACAGGGACGCTGTTTTGTCAGGTGAACCCCCCGGCTCTGTGTCATGAGGATGAGGTAATGCGTTATTAATTTTCCTCCATATATGTGTTTGTTAACAAGGACCGTCTCACTCACTGATACTGACTCGAGTAGCTGGAGCGGGTATCTGTGACAGTGGGGCGGATCTGGTACCGGATACCATATAGGGACTACAAAAAGTATAAGTATGTGTAGGTCTGTGAAGACAATAAAGATGTCTATTCCACGCAAACACACCATTTCCCAACCGCTACTCACCACATTTTGTATGTTCCTTAAAAATTAACACTTTGTATCACAGTGCCACAGCGGAGGTGAGGTCAGTGGTTTATGGTGCATCAGTGCATTTTAAATTAGCAGAGTACATAAATGTCTTTATCTGAGTCACTGGTCAATACCACGGAGGCAACATTTTGAGGTGAGATCAATAAGCAGCATGACCATCATGGACAGAGGTTGGCAGAAAAGTCGATTATTATTAGCTGGCTCTGAAGCAAACGTGTAATGACAAAAAATGCTCTGGGACAAAATATGTCGTACGAAATATTACCTGTGTTTGAATTGACTGAGCATAAAACCTTTTAATGTGTTTATTAATAAGGTTGTAATCTGTGATACTCTCGACAGATTTTTACAGCTTCTAGAGGTACAAAACGAAACTGAGGGGGTGGGGCTTGTTTGAATAAAACCCAGAAAAATGCAAGAGCCTATGTGCTTAAACACCAGAAGAGTTGTATCTTCGCTCCCTCTGACATCAACAGGGTGGGTCATGACGTACCTCAGAATAAAACCAGCAGCTCCACACCTTTCTGACTGAAAAGGACTGCAAGAAAGTGGTGACATTCGTATTAAAATGTTAAATCATAGCTTTATCAACTGCTGCAGCAGGTCCAAAAGTGTCAGCCTGTCTATTCACTGGAGCTCCTTTATGAAATATGTATTTGTCATTTACAGCGACGTTCATTTTCAGTCGCAAGGAGCAATTTTAAATCTCTCTTGATTTAGCAGAAAAGCCAATTTTTGAGAGCCTGAGATATGATCACTTCGGCAGCACATTTTCCCCCTGAGCACTTTCTCCTGGTATACAATTGAGAGCACTTGAGGTAGACGGTGTTTTTCCTCTTGGTCTTTCTAATAACGCCTCGTAAAACCCGGCTGATTTCCCTTAAATGTTTGTTGATTAAGAAAACGGGAAGGCAGGCATGCCTCGGTGCATTAGTTACCCGGCGAGCCAGGCTTTAAGGTACGCACCGCCCCGAGGCCACTTTCATTCCATACATACACAACTCAGCACTGTAAATAAGCACTCACACACACACACACACACACACACACACACACACACACACACACACACACACACACACACACACACACACACACACACACACGCGGCGCAATTAAGAATGTGCACAAACTATAGATGAATTCACGAGCTTAGAGTACTCCATGCCCAGTATTCCCAAACACACACACACACACGCACAGAGGTGTGATCCGCCAGGCGAGGCCGCGAAACGCCACTATGTGAGAAAACAACTCGCAGAGCAAACAGAGCCTCACAAGGAACCCGCTTGTTCCGAGGCCAGAACCCGGGGCAGCGCTCCTCGCATCTCTGTGAGAGGAGAGGGAGGAGAGCGGAGTGATCCGAAAAGAACCAGGCTTCGACGCGAATAGGACGCACGGAAAAAAAACATGTTGAGGGAGCAAGAGAGAAACATGAGAAGAGGAAAATGAAACGAGAGCACAGGGCCGATTGAGGATAGGGGCTCTGAGAGAGAGAGGTGGCGTGGAGGTTTTTGGAGGAAAAGTGAAGATGATAGCTGAGCCGCTAAACGAGGTCATGCAAGAATGAAGCCTTATGCCGTGTTCACATCAAACGTGGCACATATTTTCCGCGCGAGTAGATTACATACAAAGTCAATGATTAGACGCAAGTAACGCAAATTTGCGCGGGGTGGCGTGAATGGCGCATATTTGCCTCATTCGTGCCAAAATTGTCGTGACGCTGTGTCGCGATAGCCTGTCAGCATTGAGATGCTCCTCCTGTCATCACTGACGTCCTGCCGTTGTTGATTCAGGAAAAAAATACTGTAGCCGTAGGTAAGTGTGAGATAAATGGATTTTTGACTAACTAATTGTAGATTATTGTAATGTGTGTTATAGTTAAAACGGCCAGCAGGTGTCGCCAGCTCACCACTAGGGGGGTTGTCAGTGCATGGTATTCACGCTTCCTTGCAAAGTTTCGCAGAAGAAGAACAGCAAGCGAAGAGTAACGTAGAAAACAGACACCCTCAATAAAACATTTGTTTGAACTATATTCAAAGTGTCTGCTGCCGTTCTTTGGTGCGCCCGTCATCATCCACTGACGGGAGGGCAACATAAGCACCCAGAGCTCTATGATACCTCATATTAGTAGAGACCGGACGAAACTGTGTGTAGAATTGTTTGTGTTAAACCACATGGTACAAACAATGAAAAAGACGCTGCCGTATTTACGCCTATATAACATTATGTTGAGTGTTGAGCTCCATTGAGAAAACAAGTATTTTAAAAGTTATTTGCTTGTCTTGCGGAGAGAACTAACAAGACATGAATTCAAACTTTTTACAAATCGGCATCATTACGTAGTTATTTCGGCGTCCCTTTTCGCCCCTTTATTGCAGTTAAATCGCAACAAAATCTATTTATTTTGGGTTCATACAGCTGAGGTAAACCAGCCGACGTGTGGCTTGATAGACACAGTGAATACAGTGAAAATTTGCGCTTGTGTATTTCAATATCGTCTCCAGGGGTCATCAGTCGTTTCGGTTCCTGACTTTTTGGCTTTTAAAATAAAATGTTGCATATACAGTAGCCATCAAGTGTGTATTTAAGACCCCTTTTACGGCGTACTGTGTTTGTATGTGAGTCCGTTTGACACATTAAAAAGTCAGCCGGAGTCAGTCAGCGTTTTTTAGCCAACGTTAGCTTAAATAGCTAACCATCTACAGCGGATACAATCGGCCAGTGAAGGTTGGCTAGACGGGAGAATCCGCTTTTGTCTGCTTCTGTTTGAAATCAAGCCGCCATTGATTAAAAAATCAACAAACATTCCGCCGGCTAACTATAGCAGTTTTCACAACTAAATTCACGTGTCTGGAGAATCAGGTAAGGTCAGGTTTTATTTTCATAGCTTGACATTGACCGTGTCAGACGCATTCTCATGAACTAGAAATACTCAATTCAGTCCAGGTGAGGGTTGAGGCCCGGTTTTACACTGTGTCCACGTAGTTGCTTCGTAATGTGGTCGTAAACCACGGAGTCTCTTGCCGTTCCTTTAAAATTTGTCTGACGTTTTCGGCGTGGAATGGAAACGCCATCAATGCGCCCACTTGTCTCTGTGAATTCTCCGGACAGTGACCGGCTTGGCGCACACATGGGCTCGCTCAGACATTACGCGGACTTTGCACTAGGGAGCTTGGCATGGGTTAGGGTCCGTTTAGTGTCCGGTTCGACTGATTTTGACATTCGCGTTCTCACCCTCGCCTCCTCTGGGTAACATCTAGACAAGTTCGGGGTTGCAGTGCATGTGCTGAAGAGGGGTTTAGTTTAGCGGACCGTCAATGGCTAAAAGACACGAAGCATAAACTGTAATGTAATCTCTCTGCTATAATTCTGGATAGTTTCCCGCTGAGTATTTGGCATGTGACTTTTTTTTTTTTAACTTTCTGAAGCGACTATGAAAAAGGGCCCCAAACCTTTGCTATGCTTTCTGCAGAGACAACACTGAGCCATGAGGTCTGGAATCCAACATGTTTCTCCCCCTCGCCTCTCTCTCTCTCTCTCTCTCTCTATATATATAAACATTTCCATTTTCCCTCAAGCAGAAGCAGACCGTTTTGAGAAATGTGAGCTTGTTATGCTTTATGATTTGCAATCTGGTGCCTTATTGACACGTTGCCTCCTCTGCCACAGGAGATCCCTGTGGATAACATACTTCAACAAAGCACGCCGCCTCGCACCTCGGAGGCAAAAGGTCGGTCGAGGCCGTAGATGGATTTTTCAGGCCCGGCTTTCTTATTCTTTTCTTTTTTTAAATAGGGATACTTTAGGATGTTTCCAGCTCAGCTCACTCTGGATGACTGGTATTCCCCTCTATAGATGTGAATCGAAAAAGGCCTGCTGCCAAACGTTGTAATGACCGTTCCGGTGCCAGGGAAAACTTGAAACATGAACCGCATCTCGGACAAAGCCGATCTTTTTTTTTTTTTTTTTTGCGGACAGAAAAATACCCACATGTTCAGTAACGACATTAATTCTCGACTCGCTTATGTTTGCGAGGGAGCCATTCTTATTTTTCTGAAATTCTTGTTCGGTTTGCTGCTTAATTGCTTTCCCCCTCTAAACTACGATGATTGTGTCGGACACTTTTTCCAGTCTGGAAACCTTTACTCTGATTGGATGTTGAGTTGCCCGAGTGCCCTGGTCTCCGCTCTGCTCTGTTGCCATATACATTTCGGGTTGCTGTGACGCCTGGCAACAGTTGTTTACGTAGGCTGCGAGAGACCTGCCAGCTAGAGGTCCTGGAGCTGTAATGAAACGCTATGCTCAATATTTCCCCTCAAAACCCAAATAAAACCGACGTCAATAGCGCTTTTCTTTTTTAAACATCCAGAAATCCTTTCCTTTAGCGTAGGCTGCACATTGTAGATGTTTGCTTTATTGGCAAGAAGAACTGGCCGGCACGTCGCTCACAGAGGCGCGTTTGTGATGCTGTTGATGATGCACATTAAAGAGGCATTGTTCTCACATTTTCAAACGGCATCCAGTTGTCTGAGCTCCCAGAGTTCCCTATCTGTTCCGTCTCTCCCCTAAGCATCTGTTAACCATCAGCGCAACACCACTTCAAACGCTATAAACTGGAATGAATAAATAGTAATAGTACAAAATAGCGGGGTGGGAAAAAAAAAACGGAATAGTTATTTGCCATCTTGACAGTGTTTGTAGAATGTAGGACTTTTTTCACTATTAAAAAAAAAAAAAAACTCATGAGGGAGTCATTTGTATTGTTGTGAAATTTTTTTGTATTTGGTGTGTATTAATAGTATGTATGAGTTTGTATGACCAACACCACTGAGGAATTGAATTGGAAGGAGTGTAGGGGTATTATTCATTTGTTTGTTTCTACAAATGGATATATATATTGGGATTTATTTCATATCCATATATATTAAGAACAACTTCTGGGTCTACCATAATGTCTCTGTGCTCTGCTTTTGCTTATGTGTCACTTGATGATGTGATTTTCTCATTGCTCTGTATTTCTTCTTTTGGTAAACCATAATTGAGTTAACGTCAGCCGATAGCTTTGACTTCTTCTCCAGGGTTGGGGCCTGAGTGTATATACGTGTGTGCGTGTGCATTTCTACGTCTTACGGTCCGCACGTGTGGGATATCTACAGATCTGGGAGCCGGATCTGGACCTCCAGCTTCTGCAAGACACCCTGCTCTCATTGAGATCCAAAACGAGAGATTATCTCCGGCATTCCACATCTGGAAGCAGTTGAGCGCAGAGGAACCGCTTCTTCTGAGAAATATACAAATATGTAGGACAAAGTGCACATGAATGGAGGGGGATGTGGCTTTTTATACTGTATGTCACTGACTCTAACTGTGTCCTGATGGGCTTTGAGCTTTTTGTTATACACGTGTATTGGATTTCTTGATTTATCATTTTCGGAACTATCTGCAAACACAACACAGCATATTTGTCGTTATGTTGGCGTCTACTCTTATTACAGTTATACAAACATCATATTACTTTCGAACTTTATCCTGCGACAGTTGAAGGAATAGTTTGAGGTTTGAGATGAAGCTAGGAAATTGTTAGCTTAGCATAAAGACTGGAAACAGGGGGGAACAGCTAGCCTGGTTCTGTCCAAAGGTAACAAAATCTACCCAGCAGCATCTCTAGAGTTCACTTAATTGGCACGTTATATTTCGTTTGTTTAAGCCACGCTAAAACAGAGGTGGAGTCTTGGTGGCAACATCCCAGTAACAAGAAGGTCACAAGAAAAAGATGCAGACATGAGTCCTAAAATTAGTCAGCATTTTTTCACTTCTGCCCCCCTTTTGGTTAGATGCCTGAAATAAGATTTGTGGTTTTCACAAACTTAACATATTTTAACGTTTTTGTTCTATGATATAAAATACGCAGTAGATAACCCTCCAATGAATTTAGAATTTTTTAAGTGTCTTAAAAAAGGCGGTTGCCAACAAGTAGCTAAGAGAGACAACTACACATCATAGTGTCCTCCTTTACAGCCTCGTTGTACACTCGCAATCATGCCACCTGTGTGTAGTTTGTTTATAGCCTAATGTTAGCTTAGCTTTTACTTCTGGCGATTGAATTTACACTTGTGATGCTGAACAAAACGTGTAAGTATCATAAACTGTTTTTCTGGTTAGAGCAGACACGCTTTCTATCTTTTGATAGAATTTTGACGTTATACCAGCAACAATACTCCAATTGCAATGTCGTTATCTGTATAAAACACAGACATGAAAAAATAGAAAATATTTATTTTTAACTCAACATTGTTTATATTTCAAAATAAAAGCATCTTTCTGGGGGAAAAAAAACTTGTATTTCTTAAAGCAGGCATTTTATTCTGAAATACTTGCAGGGCAATGTTGCAGAAAATGCAGTGAATTAATGGATTACAGTATTTTAATTGTGAATTCTTATTATTTACAAATGAGCAAGCTCTTCTTAACTTTTTTTTCTGTCTAAAATAAGTATAAATGACATTTATAATGAAATAAAACATTCTGGGCAACCTTTATGTAGAAAGAAGGGCTGGTAGCAGCAACAGCGTCCGTGTGGACACCACACGAGTGAGAGACGAAGCTGCTTACCCAGGCGTGCGGACCAGGCGTCAAGCTCACCATCTCCAAAGCCAGTAGCTTCGTATTTAGCAGACAGGTATCACAGTTGTATAAAACTCCCCATCCAACTCTCTACAAGAAAGCAAATAAGCGTGTTTCCCAAACTGTTCCTTTAACAGCGACATGCCACAGAATCACCTGATACTTTGACCTAGTTGACCTCATGCACTTGAGCTGAACCATCAGCTGTAGGGGCTCCTGCTGACCGAGCTAAAACAACACCACCTCCAGAGGTTCAAGCAGGATCGTGACCTTTTGTGAGATTTCATAACATTTGAAAAAGAGTGTGGGGGGGATTTCATGACGTATTCCTCCATTAATGAAATGACATACATCAGTAAGAAGAGCCCTGTTAAAACTACATCCATTTTCTCACGTCCTGTTTTATGTAGGCATAATTATCAATTTGAACTATGCTTGCTACGCCTTTGTAATCATTCACTCTGAGCTCACTTTGTCCTCGATCAGTCCTCTGAGATAGAAGCTGTTTAAGCAATGCAAAGAAAACTGCTGTTTTTTATTTTTATAAAATAGTCAGTGTGAAGTCAAGCGAAGAGATAAAAAGTTCTGACAGCAACCTCTGTGGTTATTATACATAATGGATCAGCATATTTCCAAAGACGCACCTGCATGAATACACACACACACACACACACACACACACACACACAATCATGATGATAATATTCAAACATTTGCGGATTCATTAACACCCTCCCATACATGCCTACCGCTCTCTGCAGTGCGATGGTGTGTGGCTGAAAGCATTTTTGTTTTCATGTGAGATGATTCATGTGAGCGCACAGCATGGTAATCACCAGCTAGTTGCCGTGCATCAATCAATTAAGAGAATCTGTCAGAGTCCCATAATGGTTTTAATACGCTGCCTCTTTCCACTGGCTGGGTAATTGCCACGTATTTACTCAGTCATCTCGGGTAGTTCTCTACCTGGTTAAGCCGGTGCCTGAATATAAATGCCTGGAAAGTTAGTTTCAGGTGGATTGTTTGAAAGGAAAGCCTGCCACAGTGCATACAACAAAATAAAATAAAAAAAAAAAAAAAACCAGAAATGATGAAATGATGATTAACATTGCACCTGCAGCAGGAAGAGACTGAAATCAGGGAAGTGCTTTATATGTGGATGACTAGATTTGATTCTTAGCGTAATGGGGCAGTGTTGGAGGAAGCTTTACTAAGTGGAAGTAAGTAGTACCAAGCTGTAAAAGCACACGATTACAAGTAGAAGTCCTGCATTGACAATATGACTTAATATGACTTAATATGCTATTGATAGCATTGATGACATTCAGCCACTAGATGTTGCAGTCCCTCTTTTAATTGCACTCGCATCACAAACAAGTGGTTGCCGGTTCCTTTCACAATCTGTATATTTCGTGGGGCGAGACGTTGACAGACTGAGGTCATCTTGCAACATGTTAGCTAGATTTAGGTGACTTTGCTTCAGTGTTTCAAGGTTCATGTAACGTGATCTCAGGATACGGCTAGCTAACAGTGGTGTGGTGCAGGTGATACGTAGGAATACAGCGTATACCGACTTTCTTTTCCTTTTTGCAGTATACAGACTTCTAAATCCCCAACTGATGCGCATCATATACATTGTTTGAGTGAGCTATTGCGTTAGGTTACTGGACACAAACCATCGCTAATGCTAAAGTAGCTCCTCAGGGATTGAAGCTGCTATTTTTCTAACTTTGACAATCTAACTGGTGACAACACATTAGTTAAAATCGTAAATGGACTCGCGCCTTCCTAGTCTCCCGACTGCTCAAAGCACTTTTACACTACATGTCCTACATCCAAGTTAAGTGTCTTTCCCAAGGTCACATCGACATGGACTGGAGGAGCCGGGGATCGAACCGCCGATCCTCTGAATAAAGGTACTATGGCTGTTAGAGTTTATATATGCCGCATTGTAGTTTTATGGGTTATTGTTGTTCGGACGATGAAACTAATATGTGCTAACGTCAGTTATCACTTGTTGCCACAATAACTATTTACGTATTGTGCTGCCTGATGGAGAGCAGGGAGACGCCAGTGTCAATGAAGTCAGGCGTGGCATTGATTCATATAAACTGTTGGTTTAATCTTTATAATGCCTCAGATTTTATAAGCTCTTCATATGCTTTGCATGTCAAATATTTAGTTTTGTAAAGTGATATTTTTCGGACTATAAGGCGCACCGGATTATAAAGCGCACTGTGAATTAACGTGTCTATGTTCACACATAAATCACACCGGATTATAAAGCGCATTAAGCAAAACAACACAGTCCGGTAAATCAAACTTTATTCAACTCCGTTGTAACAACAAATACCGGTACAGAAAAATACACTCACTTATCGATTCATTCCTCTTCCACAAATCCATCGAATTCTTCATCTTCAGTGTCTGAGTGAAACAGCTGTGCGATTTCGGCATCAAGAATGCCCGAATCCCTCTCGTCATTTTCCGAGTCAGTCTTGTTGCTGTTATCGGTACTTGGCTGTTCAGTGATGATTCCAGATTTCGTGAAAGCTCGGACGACAGTTGCGACCGACACCTCAGCCCACGCATCAGCAATCCATTGGCAGATAGTGGTGTAACTAGCCCGTGTTGCCTCCCGTGCGTAGCGTAATGCTCCGAATATCCATTGAGCGGAGCGGCTTCGTTGCTTACCAAAGTTGTACTTACACATTTCGACAGATTTTTGAGCGCATTGTACCACATAAAATCGATCAATAAGCACAACAAGTAACCATACATAAGGCGCGCTGGATTATAAGGCGCACTGTCAATTTTTGAGAAAATGTAAGGATTTTAAGTGCGCCTTACCGTATTTTTCGTACTATAAGGCGCACTTAAAATCCTTACATTTTCTCAAAAATTGACAGTGCGCCTTATAGTACGAAAAATACGGTAAATACAGCTGATAAATTTCGTAGAGTAAGGTGTGGAGTATTCCCTCAAGTTCAAAGTGGCGTAAAATTACCTCCAAGTGTGTCCCTGAGAAAGACACTGAAACACATTAAATGCTCGTCCTTTTAAAGTAATTGTAGTTAAAAGCACCACATGTGATTGCCATAAGCCATCACCTTATCCTACTTGTCATTACCTAGTCTTCATCTCAAAACACTTCAGTGGAACATTTCAAACACGGCAAAAACTAGTTTATTCTAATGAGCCAATAAATTCAGTTTTGGTGGGCAAAAATCCTAAAGCCTCGTGCTGGAATATAGAGCCAGGGAGTCACAGCGATCGCAATCTAATAAGAGGAGGCTTTGTGTGGAGCAATATATTGACATGCAGTTCGGCTGTATTTGCCTTTCAAATGAGCCTATTGATGGCTTGAAAGTCACAACAGTCACAATCCAACTGTGCCAGTTGGAATTGAGGTTTCCGCTGCGGAGTAAAAAAAAAAAATAGCAACAAGCGGGGCTGAACCTTTTTGTTCGCTTTCGTACCACCCTGCCTCTTCCTTCTGCTTCACTTTCATCATTCTTCTTTCAACTTGTCTTGCAGATAGGATTTGTCAGGGGGAGCGACGATGAACAAATGTCGCCCTCCGTCCTCTCGTTTCCGGTGAGCTCAGCCCCGGTCGGTGCCGCTGATTAATGCCGTCTGGCCTTGTTTGGTGCCGACCGTGGTGCCCCGCATTCAAGGCCCCTCAGTCTCTCGGCTAATTAAAGTCATTCTTCAGTAATATTCCTAAATCAACTGTTTCCTCTTGCCTATTTGAGACCTAATTGGAAGCATGTGCACTCAACCCAGAGGGCTCCTTTTAACCCCTGACACTTCAAGAATGTTGCAGTCATTGATTTTTACTTCACTTTGCTGTGTATTTTTTTGCAGCCAAAGAGAGTGTGTGACTGTGAAACCTTTGCTGTTTTTGTTTTTTTGGTTTGTGTTGTGTGGTTGCACGTGTTTTTGGAAGCTTTTTTTTATCTTAGCGTTATCAAAGTATCAACGTTTGCAACATATTGGCTGCACAGCCGACCCCATGCTTCATGCTGAGAGGGTTTGAGCTCAGGTCGTGTTGTGTCACCCGAAAAGGCATCAGAATGAAAACAGGATTTACATGAATCTTTGACGAATAACATCGACGGAACAAATGCGTCTTGCCTGCAGAAAATTTGCTGTTGAAATGCCGAGTGCCTTTTTATTTCATTATTTTTTTTTTATTTCACACTGATTTCATCATTGCGATGGCGCCTTGTGCAAATTCTTTCTGATGCAGACAGTTTGATTTGACACTCCTTGTCTACAACTTTGTCTTCTATATTACACACATTATTAAAATATCCCTGGAAGATTAAAGCATCCAAGGATGAACCATCGTTTGTGTGTTTGTGTGTGTTTACTATAAATCTCTAATATGCGCTTGTACACTGTGATTATACCATACCACTGCGTTCAGTGCAATTTGTGTTTTTCTTCAAATCATTTCATATTTCATGTTTCTTGGCTCCATTGTTATTCAAATGTGCTTCCCCATTAAAGCAAAGTGTCTCCCGCCTGACTTCGCTGTGTGTAACATAGCAGGCTGCTGCTTAAAGCCCATTGCCAACTTCAGACACTACGCTCTTTGCTTTTACAATCCTGGAACCCGACACATGTTTAGCCTCTGCCTGCCGCAGTAAACAATGGCTTTGGTGCTCGGACTTGTTGCCTGTTTTTTATCATTATTGTCGCTTCATTTCAGTGGATCTGCAGGTTGTTATGAGATTTAGCATCCGAGGCTGTTGGGTTTTCTCTCCACAAAACAAACGGGCGTAAAAACTCCATTTGGAATGCGAGATAATTTCAAAGACAAATTGTTGTGATATTTTTCCAGGGTGTTTATTGGTTGAACGGAGCGGCGGCTGTGACTCACTGAGGCGACCCCGGCTTGTCGTTTTCACGCTAGAAACAAAAATAGGGATTGGAAACAATCGGGAGCGATAGAGAGGCTGGGAGGGGGAGATTGATTTCTCAGTCACCATTTCTGAGCCATTAAGCTTTACCTATCCTCCTCGCTGCCGATCTGCCTCCCCTCACACACACCTGCTCCCACACGGGACATTAGTCGTGTTCAAAAGGAAAGATGAGACACACACACCGCCTCTCGGCCTCCGTTGGTCCATGCATCCGTCTTGTGCCTGTAGTCGCTCTCTGTGAGCAGCGAGCTACTGTACCTGCAAATTACTGTTTACAGGCAGAGCGGGCATTGTTGTTTTTGCTTGCTGGTTGTGTCGTCACACAGTGGAGAGAAGCACACTACAAAGAGAGGGAGGGAGGGAGGAAGAGGTTTCTAGTGAGGTCAAGCAAACGCTGCCTCCTTGAGCAGTAACATTCAACGAGCAGCGACTGAAGACGTTACACAAGAGGCTGGACTTTTTCAAAAGAACCCTGCTACGATTGTGTTATAACCACGATGCCCTTGACTTTAGAGAGCACTGACACTGTTATAGAACATCATAATAAGTCCATATTCAAAACTAATACAAACAAATGAAACCTAATAGTAAATCAGAGAACCAGGGCCACAGGTTGTAATGTTATGACACTGAACAGCAACATAAAGCTTCACAGTCAGACCATGTCAAAATAGTAGACCCCAAGGATAATAAGACCCAAACCAAAAAAGTGAGAGAACTATAGACTGGGTGTAAGAAGTGGACGTAGTCATCGTGACGTCACCCATTGGTTTGTGGACTGCTGTTTTGAAACCTTCAGTTCTGCGATCTTGGATTGTGGCCGTCGCCATGTTTTTTTTTGCAGCCAATGAACGGAAGTTACCATATTTGGAATGCGGAGGACTGACGTAGAGACGACGCCGTATACATCTCTGGCAGCGGCAGCAACCTGTCAATCACAGTAAGCCCGCCCTAAAGCATACTCTGCTTTATGGTCTATTTGACTCTAAATGGACCATAATTTATTAACTGAACATCATGCTGTATTGAAGAAGACTTGAGAGAAAATGAGACCATAAACTCATGTTTACAATGTTTACTGAGGTAATACAAGTGAGAAGTAGAGTCATTTTCTCATAGACTTCTATACAGTCAGACTTCTTTTTGCAACCGGAGGAGTCGCCCCCTGCTGGTCAATAGAGAAAATGCAAGTTTTAAGACACTTCGGCTTCAATCGGCAGACCCAGAGGTATTATATATTATATTAGCCTCGTAAAACTCTTGCAGAAATGCACATTGACGCGTGGTTAACGTTGTGAAACGATTGGTTGGGTTGAGGCAACAAAACTACTTGGTTAAGATCGTGGTTTGTGTTGAAAAATGACCTAACAACGTAACGTATCAACGCAACGTAACAGCGTAACATTGAAACTACCATAAACAACAATAACTTTCTTTACCTAATGTTATGCAACAAGCGTAACAAGGTTCAGCAGGCTGGATTAGTCACTAACTGAATATCTTCCTAAATGAGTTCCCTCTCTTACTTTGGAAGACACTGACTTGATCTGAATAAGTCAGACTGCTGATTCATCATCTTATTAGCTTCAGATTAAGGTTGTACATGTTGTCCCCCATCACTTACAATGGAAGCACATTATGAAGGAATCTCTTATACATATTCATACATATACAGTATGAACAGTAAGAATGATAATAGTAACCATAAACTTTTAAAAATGCACATGGGGCGCTTGGCTATTGTTTTCAGACGGATTTGAGAAAATGTGAACCTATGCTTTAACAAGCATTCTTGGTGGAAAAATGTAGCAATACATACAATTTACCCTGCACCTCAGAGTTCTTCATCTTTATGAAGCACCATGTGATCGGAGCTGACAGCGAGTCCTCGCCGATCCATAATATTGGCACACCCAAGTAGACTCAATATTAGTTGAACTAGGCCCAACTCGGGTGCTGCATCAGGTGTTGCTTACAAGGAACCAAAATGATCTGTTAAGAGCTCTGTTGTCAAGTAAATATCCCATGAAGGGTCTCTCCATCTCGTGGATCTACTTGTGACACTGTCCTCCTTCATGCTTAAAGAGCTACTTCCGTTTTTGGCACGTGTTGTCACGAGTTTTGAGACTCTTTCTCCCCCGACTCATTTACAACTGGTGTAACATCAATTTGCTTTGCCTTTTTAAAATCCACTTTTTAAATTGGGACTCTCTGTTGCGACGAACAAATGCTGCTTAAAGCTAAATGTGATCACACGTCTGGTTGATTGTGATTTTCAGTTGGCACTACGGTCTCAAACATATCCACAGGACATGGTTCCTCGACTTCAACACAATCCAAAGCCTCAGATTTGAACATCAACTAAAAACATCATGCAAATTTCCATTTACTGCAGAGCCACAATGTCACACTATAAGGTGAGGTCACCATGAGTCTCTGAGAGAGAGAGAGAGAGAGAGAGAGAGAGAGAGAGCTTTCAGGCTTTGATGAGAGCTCAAAGGTCTTGTGGAGGTGTTTGGCCACAGTGGCCTCTGCTGGGCGGTGAGGGTCGAGCACGCGGGGGCCGAGAGAGGAGGAACCTCGGCCGTCATATTTTTTCAAGAACTGGCTGACGATCGCTAATAAGCTTAATCCTGCATCCGACTATAATGAATCACACTCAGCCAACTGTCGTGGTGGACAATAATTGACGTGGAGTCAATTGGGAGGTGCATCTGTTCTGCCTTTGCTCAGTTACTGTAGAATGATGACAGCAGTGTTTGCATGTTTTTGTTTTTAATTCAACTGGAATGCAGCGGTGTCTATGAGATTAAAATCAGAGCTCATCAAAGCCTGAAAGCTCTCTCTCTCTCTCTCTCTCTCTCTCTCTCTCTCATATCTTATCGTGGAGAGCGATATCAAATTAATATCTGACATTAATTATAATTCCTGAGATAACAAGCACGCTGAGAGGTCTGAGGAACGAAAAGTACAACAAAAGAAAAACAAGCAGTGAGAGGACACACAAATATACCCAATATTTACAGAAAAAAACTTTAACAGTTTGAAGGCAAACTTTAAGACACTATGGAAACATTTGTTGTATTAATAAACTCCAGCCACAGACGGAGAGAACAAAGTCAACTGGTGTTTAAAAAGCAAGCGCATGGTATACAGTAAGTGATGTTTTCCAATAAACTGCTCTCGGGAGACTTCACCAAAGCTATTTTTGGTCTGTTTAAAAGTAGCCGAGCTCTGATATAAATCAAGTAATTGCTCACAGAGTCCCGCTGATGTAATTTCAGCCTTAAGCTCCGAGAGGCAGAGATCGGCCATTAAAGTGGAATAAAAAACGATGCCGTTTCATTCGTCTGCGTTGAGTGGCCCTAATGCCCCCGTCTGAGTCGAGAGCGCGTGGCGCTGTTTCGTGTTTTAAAGACGTGCATTTGGCGCGGTAATTGAAAGGCTATTATATCACAAAGGGTTTGAGGTCCCAAATGTTATAGCGCCAACGGATTAAAGCCCGACTCTGACGGAGCGACCGAAAGAGAGGCCATTTCACAGAGAACCCATGAAAGCCTCTCGTGGATCTTTAAACGATAACTTTAATCTTCGAGCCACATTTTCCACAACAACCTACAGACAGACGGGGGGGGGGGCTTATGTGTCATCATTACAATTTTGGCAGACTGTATTACTGTATTCACACACACACACACACACACGCACACAAAAATACTTGTGCAAGAGTGACGGCTAAATCAAGATGCCAGCAGGAAACTGCTTTTGGTATGTCATCCTGTTACAGCTCAACATTAAACGGGATTAGAGGGGAAGCGTTTGCTCAGGGGACGACTAAATCTGGAACGAAACGAGGAAAAAGAAACATTCATCATACTTTGAAATGTGCCTTTTCTGCGCTTTAAATCAAATTCCGTTACCGCGAGACATCCTGATTGTTGTTCCTCCTGTACCCGGTGGAATTTCTTCCTATCGAGTCATTTAAATAGGAAAAGTATAAGCTTCGAATAAACGGGCGAAAGCAGGTTCCCACAAGACTGGAGAAAAGGCTTTTGAGAGCAGCCAAGAAAAAAAAAAACACCATCACCCTCTACTGCTGCCATGTCATGACATCATCCTGCTTCCTCTGTACTGGTGTCCCTGTGGCCCAGGCATCCTAATTCTCTGGCTGATGCTCTCCAAAAAAAAAAAAAAAAAAAGGCTGGGTGACTGAATTCAACACTGACAGACAAGAAAATAATAGCGCTGCACTTTAGCAACGTGAGTATTCTCTCTGACACAACCCGACATTACCAGCTCGGATTGCCCCTGAATTAGATAGTTAGTTTGCTTTGGCCGCAGTCGCGGCTCCCACAAAAACCTGGACACTGTATAAACTCCAGAAACGTCTCTAATGACAGACACATGGCACTGAAATGTGACCCCCGAGCAATAATCACCGTCATTTAGGGCTACAGCAAATCAGTGCGGGCTATTCACACCGACACCAGTGCGGACCGACAGCAGCGTGGGGGAGCAGTTTGGTGAATATATCCATGTAGGTACCAGAATTAAAACTGTTTAACAATATCAATAACTCAGTATAACTTTTTTTTAAGCTTTTATTTTCTTATTGAAAGGCTTTCTTGAGATGTGGCCATTTTATGTAGAAGGAAAAAGGTAATATGACCTTATTCTTGCCATTAACCTATGACTTATAGAGCTACACGATTCAACGATTCAATAAACTGTCACAGTTCAGTCATCCAGCCATCAGTAATTTTCCATTGATCCTGCCTCTGCCCCACTCAACCTTTCAGCCACGCCCACCTCGTCAGTTCACTCCACTCACCTGTGCACACAGCTGCCTCTCATCACATGCAATCAGCCCAGCATATAGTCACCAGCTCCACACTCACTCCTTTGCCAGATTGTTCTTTGCCATGCGAGTCTTTCCAGCGTTCTCCTGCCTGTCTTCCCGGTACCGACCTCGCTTGTCCCTGATTCCCTGCTTCGTCTGCCTCCTGGTTATTCGACCTAGCCTTCCGTCCCTGACCAACAACTTTGCCTCTCCTCTCCTGATTCCTGTTTGCCGGTTTCTAAACCGTTTGCCTGTCTGCCGGAGTCCAAGTAAAACGTTGAACTTTTTACCTCTGTCTTCTGAGTCCTTTGTACTGCAATTGGGTCCATACACCACCCGTTACAGTACAATCTGGCCAGACATGGACCCAGCAGGACCACCCTCACCACAGAATCGGTTTGAGAGGATTGAGAACGCGCTCATGCAACATCAGCAGAGAATGGAGGAGGCTGATGCATACGCCAGACGAGCTGCAGAGGCCAATGCCAACGCCTTTGCAGCCCTCTCCGCCCAGTTGCAACAGCAGATGTCCACTCGCCCTCCTGCAGTTCCAGTCCCCACACCGGAACCTCCTGCTCCAGCTCTGCCACAGCCCAGGATGATCTCCGAGCCCCGAGTGGGAACCCCTGAGCGATATGATGGAAATCCTGAACTCTGTGGTTCATTCCTGACCTCCTGCTCCTTACTCTTCAGCCTGCAGCCATACACGTTCGCCACCGAGGAAGCCAGGGTGGCGTACGTAATCAGCAACCTGACCGGCAGAGCCCTCCTCTGGGGAACAGCAGAGTGGGAGAGGCGGACTCCCGCCTGTGCATCATTCCTGGCCTTCTGTGAGGAACTACGCAAGGTGTTCGGGTTGGGCGCTTCCGGATCTGATGCCGCCCGTGATCTGCTCTCCCTGCGCCAAGGGAACCAGTTAGTGGCTGACTTCTCCATCGACTTCCGGACCAGGGCCCGTCGGAGTGACTGGAACACTGCGGCTCTGCGCAATGCTTTTCTGCATGGTCTGGCAGACTACATCAAGGATGAACTGGTTTCCTATCCTCTACCTTCCACACTTGATAAACTCATTGAACTTACTGTCCGGCTGGACCTCCACATCCAGGCCCGGAGAAGGGAGAGGAGACAGAACACTCCTGGTCGTCTCGACCCAGCCCGCTGCCCGTTAAAGAAACAGGGCTCACCAGTGAGTGAGGAAGTCCTGGTGAGTCACACGGCAGCAAAGTCTTCCTCCTCAAGCTTACGCCCCCTATTCCAAGTCAAGCTCCTCCTTCCTGGTGGTGCACACACCCTGCCCACCTTTATAGACTCTGGTGCAGATGCCAACATTATGGCCGAGAGCTTAGCCATACAACTGGGACTTAAGAGGGTTCCGCTTGACACCCCAATTCCTGCCAAAGCCCTTGATGGCCATCTTCTGGGGACTGTCACTCACCAGACTTCTCCTGTCCACTTGCTACTTTCCGGTAACCACCATGAGACCATCCGGTTTCACCTCCTGTCATCTTCCAACATTCCACTGATCCTAGGCTACCCTTGGCTCCGTCGACACAGCCCCCACATCGACTGGGCCACAGGGGCCATCCTCGGTTGGAAAAACTCCTGCCACCAGGTCTGCCTTAAAGAGGCCTCCGTACCCCAGCAGACAACGCACTCCAGTTCCTGTCCTGACTTGTCCAGAGTTCCTGCCGAGTACCATGACTTCCGGGAGGTGTTCAGTAAGGCTAAGGCGACTTCATTGCCACCTCATCGGCCTTATGACTGTTCCATTGACCTGATGCCTGGCACTTCACCTCCCAAGGGGCGTTTGTACTCCCTGTCTGGTCCTGAACGGGAGTTCATGGAGTCTTACATAAATGACTCCCTGGCTGCCGGTATTATCCGACCTTCGTCGTCTCCTGCTGGGGCAGGATTCTTCTTTGTGGAGAAGGACAAGACACTGCGCCCCTGCATTGATTACCGGGGACTTAATGACATCACTGTAAAGAACCGGTACCCTCTTCCCCTCATCTCCTCAGCCTTTGAGTTACTTCAAGGGGCCATGACCTTCACCAAGCTCGACCTCTGTAATGCCTACCACCTTGTCCGCATCCGAGAGGGGGATGAATGGAAGACTGCTTTTAACACGCCCACCGGACATTATGAATATTTGGTGATGCCATTCAGCCTCACCAATGCCCCAGCAGTCTTCCAGGCCTTGGTCAACGACATCCTCAGAGACATGATTGACAAGTATGTTTTCGTCTATTTAGACGACATCCTCATTTTCTCCAAGTCCCGCGAAGAGCATATCCACCATGTCCAGACGGTCCTCCAACGCCTGCTGGAGAACTCCCTTTTCGTGAAGGCCGAAAAGTGTGAGTTTCACACACAGTCTGTGTCATTCCTGGGTTACAATGTGACCCCGGGTCACCTGGAGATGGATCCTGCCAAGGTGGACGCAGTTAGGTGTTGGCCAGTCCCTGAAACCCATAAGAAGTTGCAGCAGTTCCTGGGCTTTGCCAATTTTTACAGGCGCTTCATCCGCAACTATAGCTCCATCGCTGCCCCTCTCACAGCCCTGACATCCTCCAAGACTTCCTTCCGATGGTCCCATTCTGCAGATACGGCCTTTCAGACCCTGAGGGACCGCTTCAGTTCTGCGCCCATCCTCCAAGTCCCCGACGCCGAACGGCAGTTCGTCGTGGAGGTGGATGCATCTGACGTGGGTGTAGGGGCTGTGCTGTCCCAGCGAGCAGCCAGTGACCAGAAGCTCCACCCATGTGCCTTTTTCTCTCGGCGTCTTTCCCCAGCCGAGAGAAATTATGACATTGGTAACCGGGAGCTCCTAGCTGTTAAACTGGCCCTGGAGGAGTGGCGGCACTGGCTGGAGGGAACCAAGCAGCCCTTCCTGGTTTGGACGGACCACAAGAACCTGGAGTACATCCAAACCACGAAGAGACTCAACTCTCGACAGGCACGATGGGCCCTCTTCTTCACCAGGTTTAATTTCACCCTCTCCTACAGACCTGGCTCCCGCAACGTCAAACCTGACGCTCTGTCGCGTCAGTTCCAGAGGGAGGATGATGGCGCCAATGTTCCTGACACCATCCTTCCGTCCCCGTGTGTTGTGGCATCCCTGACTTGGGAAATTGAGAAGAGAGTGAGAGCTGCCACAGAGGGTCAGCCTGGTCCGAGTGCATGCCCTACTGGTTGCTTGTTCGTGCCTGCAGCTCTGAGGTCGGATGTACTCCAGTGGGCCCATGGTTCAAGGTTGACCTGCCATCCTGGGATCCAGAGAACCCGGGATGTCCTTCTACAATGTTTCTGGTGGCCCACGTTACAGGAGGACACCCGGGAGTATGTCAGAGCCTGCCAGACCTGCAACCAGAACAAACCATCGGGCCAAGCCCCATCCGGCCTCCTGCAGCCTCTCCCGGTGCCACATCGCCCCTGGTTCCACATTTCAGTGGACTTTGTGACAGGCCTGCCCCCATCGGATGGGAAGACGGCTATTCTTACCATTGTGGACCGCTTCTCTAAGATGGCCCACTTTGTGTCCTTGCCTAAGCTCCCGTCAGCTAAAGAGACAGCCCAGCTGCTCCTCAACCATGTCTTTCGCCTTCATGGGATTCCTGTTGACGTGGTCTCGGACAGAGGGCCCCAGTTTTCATCAGTGTTCTGGCGAGAGTTCTGCAGCCTCTTGGGAGCCACCGCCAGTCTGTCATCCGGGTACCACCCTCAATCTAATGGCCAGACTGAGAGGATGAACCAAGAAATGGAGACGGCCCTCCGGTGCATGGTGTCACAGAACCCATCCTCTTGGTCCCAGCATCTGTTGTGGGTGGAATATGCCCACAACACCCTGACCAGCTCCGCCACCGGTTTGTCTCCTTTCCAGTGTGCCTACGGTTACCAGCCTCCTCTCTTCCCAGGGAGATGGGCCTCAAAGTTGCCTTCATTTCTTAGCAGTTGCCATTTTCTAATGCAGCATTTTGCTAATAGCGAGCTAAGCTGATGCAGTTAGTTGATTAATCGATTAGATGTTCATGCTCCATCTTCTCCACGGTGGGGATTTACTGCTTTCTCCTTGCCTGCTATTCTTGATAATAAACACAATAGATTTTTAGTTATTTGTCTGGGGAAACGAGCAATTTGGTCAAATCACCTTGAGCTTTAGAAAGCAGTAATAGGCATTTTGTCACTATTTTCTGACATTTTGTATCTTAAACGACAAACCAATTCATGAAGAAAGTAATCGGCATATGATCTGAGTTGCACACTAAATAGCACGTAAACAAATGCTTAAGACCTTATTCACATCAGTGTTAACATCAGTTCACATCAGCAGCTTGGGCTCAAGTAGAAGAAGCCACAGCCATCCATGAAGGCTCTGTGCAGGAGAGCTGAGCAGCTGGTGACGTACAGTATGTTGGAGAGCGGAAACTATTAGCAGAGACCTTTTAGATGCTGGCAGACTACAAAGACGAGAAGCCACACCGCTAATGGGACAACGTTGGCACTGCCTGTTAGCTCTGACTGGACCGGATTGGTTGACATGTTTCAACAGCCTTCTTGAGGGGGCGGGACTCTCTTCAAGAGATGGTCTCGTCTCACGCACAGTGGTCGAAGCGCCCATCAGGGCCGCGGTTCGAGACATTCTCTGAACTTTTCTCTGCACTTTGCTCACATTCCCGTCTTCACTCCGAGGACCGAAGAGTCAAGAGTGACTGAATCTGACGCCTTCATGTGTTTGGATCACAGACGATGCATACTCATGTAGTACAATTTTAAACATAATTTTGCACCTCAAGAACATCTTGTCTCGCACAATGTACGTCACCAACACCAACATGGCTGTTAAATTTAACGTTATCTTACCTAATGTGTTGAGCCACTGCCAAAATTCAAATTTCTTGATGTGGAAAATGAACTTTTAAATTGATCAAACATATGTGTAAGTCATGGCACAATTCAAATGGAATGAAAAAAAGTATTTTTCACTCACAGTGACTACCGTACATATTTCTTTCCAAAATTAGGTCCCATGGTGGTCCACTGGAAGGGGCGGGACATCACATCTCTATAGCCAACAGCATATTAGCGTAGCAAAGAACTAGTTCTTGGCTGGAAGAAGTCACAGTCTGGCACATCTGTAAAACCGCAACATTTCAGTTTTACACTTTAACTTTAAAGGTGCTGGTAAGCAGATGTTGTTACCCTCTGATAGTCAGAATAGCTGTCCCCCTTTGTTTTTGCTAAGCTAACCAGCAGCTGTTGAACTGCAGCCCCATATTTACCGGGCAGATATGAGAGTGATATCAATCTTCTTATCTAACTCTCAGCAGTTCCCAAATATTTCCCAAAATGTCAAACTGGAACAAATAATTAACATTTATCAGTCATGTGCTTGTAATACAAACCAAATAGAAGCAGTTAGAATAAGTCAAAAATGAAAAAAAAACTTTAACACTTCATCATCAAAGATTTAAATGATACATAAAATATAGTCCTAGCTTGTAAGAAAGTTTTAAAAAAGCATCACAAAGAGCTGCTGTTACGAATCGCTGAGTGTGTTTTCTCTCTCTCTCTCTCACTCACTCACTCACTCACTCACACACACACACACACACACACACACACACACACACACACACACACACACACACACACACACACACACACACACACACACACACTCATCCACTGCTCTTTCCGTCAGCCTCTCTGCTGTAGTCTGCTGGTGGTTTGGCACCAGGGCGGCGTCGAGGTTCTGAGGGGAGATCTGGGCCTTGTAAATACAGCCATTATTAATCTTAATAGGAGCGACCCAGGACGGCTCTGAAGGTGTCTCTGCCGTCGGAGGCAGCAGACCTGCCGTAAATCAGGCACTCTGTCCTCCACTGCATCACTCTGTAAATCTGTCACTACCTACGTACATCTTAACCCCCCACCCCCCCCTCTCCCACAGTCGCTCCACTCTGCTGCCCGCTGTCTGTTCTGCATGGGGATTTTGAAGGCAGTGACAACAGATGTGTGGGCAATAATTAGAGCGAGGGAATATATCATTTCACAGATGAAGAGAGGGCCTTCCTCATGATGTGTGCTGTTCATGACAGATGGCAGTGCGTCGGTTGGTTTTATGGTTGCCCTCTGTGTGATTTAGTCATGCCGGGCAGATCGCACAAAATTACTGTTGGGATGATTTTTTTTACTCAGGTCCTGGTTTCGTCCATGTCTCATCATCGTTTGTTGCCAGCCTCGATTGTCAGTGTCAAGTGTTCTCAACTCAACGGGAGTTTATAACAATGTCTTGAGGTAAAACGCGGCTTAAAACAACACAGCTAATTCCGTAGTTTTCTGAACTATACTTTCATACGGGTGTTATTGTTTTTTTAATGGCAACAAATTCCATGAAAAGACAGAAACAATATAGACACAGTGCAACAAGTCATAACGTCAAAACCATGCCCATCTGAGGGGAAAGAAATTGGCGCCACAATATGCAACCAAGGGCCGAAATGCTAACAAAATGCCTGTAGCTAGCTAAAAACGACTTGAGCATGTCAAAAAGGATTACTTTAGCACCCTATGTCTACCAGGGGAGCAGTTGAGAGCTAAAAATGATGATGGGACAAGTTAGCTGTTAGCAAGCTAACATTATGTGTTGGCAAACTGCAGTACCGTCATTAGCTTTCAAACATAATAATACTACATAGCTTTCTGATTTGTCCACATTCTTTAAAACACACAAACTGTGTTATCAAACTGCTTTATCCTAACATATAGAAATATAGTTAGCCTAAAACAGAAATGTGGACAAAATTCTTGCTGCAGACGTACAATTGGTGTGGGTGGGACTTAATTGCGCTCTGTCTCCGTGTGTTGTTCCGTCTTCCAACACTGATTTCTCGACCCTGTGGAAATCAGCCCATAGCCCATTGGTTCCCACTGAAGACATTTTTTGAAATGGCAAAGCAATTTCCTGAAACAGTTGGGCATCGAAGATTTTAGCAAACCTCACATTAAGAGAAGTAAGAGGACTAGTTCCTGCTGTGGATGAATACACACAATAATGAGGTTTGCTGGTAAGTATTTACAGTAGCAGGACTCAAAATAAACTCCCTGTGTTCCCTGTCACCCAGTGCAATGTTGTGGCTCATTACATGTTTTTAATAGTTTTTGGACAACAATGGAGGCCTATGGCACAATGTATGTTTGGAAACGGCTTCACGGGCGGAATAGATGAGAAAATCTAGAATATCATGAGCACTGTCCTTTAAAAGTTACTGAAGGTGCTCTCTCTCCCTCCCTACAACACACACCTGCAGACACAGCTCATGACCACCACACATCAGTCCTGCAAAGACACTTCTATCCATGCACTTGTAAACCCAGACACACGTGAGAACACGTGCACCCGTTATACATCTTCATGCAAAAAAAAAAAAAAAAAAGGAAATTTAAAAGTGTTACGTTTCAGCATGGGCGCAGTCCACGACTGATGAAACGCAAGCTCTCGACAGTATTGGCTAGACCGTACACACACATACACACAGTGCACGAAAATCTCAGATGGTGGCCCGGCATCGATAGCCAACAGTAGAGCTCATTCTCCTTTCCTTGGGGAATTTTGATTGGGATGCCGATTTAAGCCATCTAAATTCCCTATTAAACACAGCACATTATCCACCAATTCTCTGGACGCCATGCCGGTAAATATAGATGTCTCTCTTACAACTCTGGACATGTTTAACTGCAGAGAGGCACCATGCAGTTGGTTTGTAGTCCTGGGCTGTAAAGCACCGTGCCAGGTTAGCTACATATTATGGTCCAATAATCAATGTCAGATGAGACAGAGTGTCATTTTGTAATCTAATCAGGTCCACAAAGTATAGCTGCTTTAACAGCTGGTGCCGATCCGACTGTAATTCCCTCCCACCGTCAAGGACTGATACTATTATCTTGGCCTGGAACAATGGCTGGCTTTAGCAACGGCTGTGTGTGCTGTATGAGACAGAGCGAGCAACCGGTGGACTGCTTACATTGCAAACAAAAGCCGGCTTGTCCGGGGATCAGTGAGAGGGGAAAGTTTATATTTTTACACTAGTATCAATGGCTGAAGGACCTTAATATAAAACCCTAAGAGGAAAGGAAGCCACCCTTCAGCGTCTTCAGCGCCAGCTCCAGTTCACAGGGTCGAGGGCGATGGCAGGAGTAGTAACCTAACATGCATACCTTTGGGCATGGAAGGGAACCAGAGGAAACATGTGGGACCAGGGTGGAGATTTGAGGCCAGGGACTGACCGTCCTATTGTGGGGAGCCAGTGCTGGCCGCTGAGTCACCCTACCGCCCAGTTTAAGCATCTAATACAAAGTTTCTCATTCTGAAATCAGAAGCGCGACCTTGGTATGAATTTTTAATTTGCAGTAAATTCCTTCGCACAGCCTCGAGCCACAAGTCGACCTCCTCCGCTTCATCCGCCTCCATCGAGCCCGAAACGGCCGTCAGAAGGCCCGAGGCTTTATTTAGGGATGACCGTCGTGTCGGACTGTTTGGACGTGTAACCGTTGCTAGCGTTCAGCCTGCCGTAATAACAGAGCGGCAGCGACTTGTGGCGAGAGCCTCCCGTCATTTTCTCATTCCTCGACCCGGCCAACGCCGGCCCACCCATCGACCCACTCCCCTCCAACAGCTCTCCCGTCTGAAAAACAAAAACAACAGATGGGCTGTGCCAAGGAGACCGTGACTGCTCCCGGCCATTACCGCAGTCAGGAGCCGCAGGGTTGAGCTGCTTGGGTTGCAGATATGTAAAGTAACCTGGTGGCAAGGGGAGTCTGGGCTGCTCTCCCTTGCATGTCTTGTTCTTGCTGCTCTCAGCACCTCATAATGCTTTTATAATTACATACCAACCCAGCTGAATCCTGATTAGGTGATCATTTTTTTTTCTCCTGGAGAATCAGCTACTATAAACATGTACAGCAAACATCAGGTCGGCTCGTGGTGGAAGAAGTACTTAGATACTTTATTTAACCCCCTAACCCTTTTTATTTACATATTATATATATATTACACTATTAATGCTGATGCATCAATGTGTAAGTATGTTACTGTTGTGGTTGGGGTGCAGTTTGTTTTGACTACTAATAGGTAGTGTAGTCCAGTGGTTTACAACCCGAGGGTGGGCCCCCCTCCAGAGGGTCACAAGATAAATCTTAGGGGTCACTGGTTGATTAATGGGACAAGAACCAAAGTCTAAGTTCTGCTTTACAGATTTGTATTCATTATTTTCTTAATATTATCTTTATGTATATTTTTCTTTTGGTTGAATATTAGAGCGATTTACCTCTTTGGGCCTCAACTGTTATTTAAATGAAGCAATTTGAGGTAGTTTAGTTTAGAGGGTTAACCTCAATCAAAAATGTGACAAGGGGCCCCAACTAAACATTTTTGTAGGGGGTCATAGGCCAGAAAAGAGATGGGGTTCAGGTTTCTGAAAACTAACCAGTAAAATCAGCATTCTCTCTGAAATGTAGTGGAAGAGAAGTATAAAGTACCTCAAAGTTGTACTTAAGTGCAATACTTGACTGAAAGTCTGATCAGAGCGCATTTACCAGGTGGAAAAAGGCGAGGCGTGTTTTTTGTAGTTTGTAGTTGTTCTTATTAATTTTTTGTTACTAGGCAGCCACAGAATTCGCACTCACGTTAGCGTAACACAAACTGTGACATGTAAGAGTACAGTTTTACATTACTGAAGACAACTTACCTGAAACCTCAAGTACCGCACTAACTTGTCTGTTCAGATCATGGTAACGGTTGGTGAACACATGTAACTGCAATTCTCCAGCAAAAGTCCCCACAATGAGGAAAAAACTCAAAGGAGTTCAGGTGCTCTTGCCCTCTGTTAAGTTAAAAAGACGTGAGGTTGTCAGCAACGCAGAAGCAGCGTGCAAAACGCTTCACTTTTTATTTGAAACAATTCTAAAAAGACGCCCCAGGCTACTGAAGCATACTCTACCTGATCAGGGCCTATATACTTACTTTTTGCCCCTCAGGCTAACCCTCTCTAGTTACTTGAAATTCAACGGTATCAGGCAACTGACAGAAGCGGTTAATCACTGTGTTTATAATACTTAAACATTTATGTTGGTGATAGGGATTCATGATTATGTCATGATGAAAACAATTAGCTCTTGAAAACACTCCTCCAGAACTGAGTCTGCTGTAGGTATATTACGTCTTCTTTTTTGGTTTTATCAAGCAACATCTTGACTCAAGGAAACGTGTTGTTATGTAGAATTGGTTTGTTGCTATGAACTGGCGTGTGATTGTGGTTGTCATGATGTTGTGCGTCACGAGGACGGAGCACTTGTTCGGAGCCGGCTTCACGCACACACCTCATTTTGTTTTCAGGCAAACATTCGCTCTGGCTGGAAGGTCGAGTGGGGACTCATCTGGGACAACAAATGGCATGAAATAACACAAACAGTAATGGCTCTGTTGGGGATGAGGCCATTTTCACTACATAGGAGGTCTATCTATTTCATCTCTTCATAGTCGTTTTGTTTGGGGTAATAGCAAGGCGTTCTTATCAGAAAGGGGTTGTAGCAAATGGTGAGAGACTGGAAACATGAAACAAAGCCGGGTTCAAGACGTAGATTCAGCTGTTCAAACACTTGCTGCCATTCTACTACTGGGAGAAAATAACAGCCATTTTTGTTGTCCTCCACCTGGAGAGAAAGGGATAGTCACACTGAAAATGCCAATTTAATCAAGAGGGAGAATGGGGCCGTGTAATATCATCATTATAGGTGTGAAAGGCGGGCCTTGAATCTGCTTCGCTATCGTCATCAATCCTCTCTGGAGGTGTTTTCATCCCTCGTCTCCTCCATCTCATCCTCTCATTCAACGTGTGAGGATTCAGGAAAAGAAATCGAAGCAGAGATGAGAAGGAGACTTCTGCGTGACATCTCTCCTCCCCTCCCACCGTGAGACCAAAGGTGTGTGTGTGTGTGTGTGTGTGTGTGTGTGTGTGTGTGTGTGTGTGTGTGGGGGGGGGGGGGGGGGGGGGGGGGGGGGGCTCCTATGAATCAAACGTCTCTTCTGTTTCCATCCAGGAGACACAATGAGGGAACCGAGCCGCTCCTGGAACGCGCCGCCGAGCAGCAGAAAAGCTCGGCGGTGCCAAGTACGCGGCTCTAACTGCTACCAGATGTACAATTACAACCACTTACAACCGCCGAGGCCCTTTTTTTGGTGGGCAAAGAAAAACAGAGGGGGATAAACTCCTTGGCAAAATAATGAACATTCTGCAGAAATATTTATCCGTTTCAGCTTTTAGCTGTGTTTTTTTGAACACTAGTATTTTACTCTTTCTAAGACGAGGATTGTGTGTTCTGAGCCACATAAACCACTACAGAAGTTACTATGTTTTATAAGCTAATTATAGCCCAAACACACACTGAGTAAGAGAGTGTGTATTGATTTTCATCCAGCTCATTATTGAGGCCAATTGAATGAGCCAGATTCTTTCCTCTGCTCCAAAAGTAGGACAAAAAAAAGAAAGAATTCTAAATCAATTACCAACCTGCTTTATTCGTCTTTTTTTGAGGATTTAATGTTCATTGAAGTTGACTCGTAGTTTCCCGAGCTGTGCCAGGTGGTATACAACCTCATCTATCTTGTCCAAACGGTTTTACTTGCCTTCATTGTAGAGAGTTCATGGGAAGATTTTTTAGAAGGAGATGTGGGCAAGGAGATAGAGAGAATGAGAAGCATCTGTTTCACATGTTTGGGAAGTCCCCTATTCCTTCATATTCTCCATTTCTGGAATGTTTTCCATTAACCCCACGAGCCTCTGATCATTTAGAGATGGAATGTTGGAGGTGCTGGTATGTTGACAGTTAGCTAGACAACTCCCCCTTAGCTAATTTTGCAATGCCTGTCAAGCTTTCTTAAAACACCCAGAATTATTGGTAGTTTTGTAAAACAATGGGTTGTTAATGTCAGACAGAGTTTAAAAAAAAAAAATGCAGCTTTTTTTTTTGCAGAAATTAGGCTGGCAGATTTATCAGCTCTGGCTTGCTAGTTCATAGTGATGTGTTTGCGAACAACCTATTAGCTACATGAGTTTAGTGTTTAGATGAAGGATCTTGTTGAAGGGGTCTTAAATATGCAAGGCTCAGCAGAGGATGTATTTCCTGAGGCAGCTGAAGAAGTTCAACCTGCCAAAGATAATGATGGTGCACATCTACACTGCCATCGTTGAGTCCTTCCTCTGCTCCTCCATCAGTGTCTGGTACGCTGCAGCCACTGCCAAGGACAAGGGCAGACTGCAGCGCATCATTCGCTCTGCTGAGAGGATGATTGGCTGCAATCTGCCGTCCCTCCAGGACTTGTTCGCTTCAAGGAACCTGAAGTGGGCAAGAAAGATTGTAGCCGACCCCTCTCACCCTGGACACAAACTGTTCGAGCCCCTTCCATCTGGCAGGAGGCTGTGGTCCATCAGGACCAAGACCTCACGCCACATGAACAGTTTGTTCCCATCATCAGTTCATCAACAAAGCCCGGGACCCCCCCCACTGACTCCCACCGATACACATCCCATCATATTTAAATACACTTGACAATTTTACATTACACTGCATTACACTTGTCTTACCTGTTTGCCTGAGCACTTTATTTTATATTTTATTGTACATTTTTTATATTTTCTACTTTTTGCACTGTGTTGATTAATGTTATGCACCATCAACCACATACAATTCCTTGTATGTGCAACATACTCTGGCAAAATAAACGGTTCTGATTCAAATGATTTAGAAATTAAAAGATTGTGATTTTATTGATTAAAACAAATCTTGTCATCAATAGTTTTAATGTATCATAAGCTGCTTAGTTAGTGTAAACAGGTTATAGCTCCCTCTCTAATATCTATTCATGTTTATTCATTTTGAAAGCCGTAGTCCACACTGCATCATACACTGATTTTTCTACCTCTGGTAACTATGGCAAGGGGAGTCGGTGCGTACAAAGAACTCACACATAAATCATCCGAAGGGATTTATCTATTTGTAATAACAAATAATCTTTCACAGCACTCCATGCAGCGAGAATATAATGTCGTTTTCTGGAGGTGCTGTGGGGACTCTCGTCTTTATTCAGCTTATTTGGCACCCCAGCTGGAGCTTAGGAAATTGAGTTTAGCACGTCTGTATTTCTTACAGAATTTTCCAGCGTTTTGATTTGTTTAAAGTCCGTCTGCTTCTGCATAACAATACGCCATCTGTAAAAAAGATGGAAAATAATCTTTGCGCTGAGCTATCGCCGCTGTATTGCCACGATACTTTTCCTAATGAAATGAATGCGCTGTCTGTTGAGCCATAGAGTACAGCGAGCAGCCCAGCTACACTAGGTAAGGCTATGCAAGCAAATAAAACGCTGACTCCGCAAGAGCGTGACTCACAGGTGTGCAACAGTGTACATAAGAGGTGGACAGCATGTTATTACAGGTGCGTAACCACATGTTGACGTACCCTCCCTCCCCTCTGCTGACAGAGTTTTATATGATTCGGTCTCCTCTGACCCTGAAGGCACAGGGTGAGCACACTGCAACCAGTCACTGTAACCCAAGCGCCGCTGAGTATGACATTATGATTTAGCCTCAGTTTTGTGGCGAGGAATGCGATGACTGAAATGGGCTCAGGGAGTCGGTGCGGGATCCCTAAATCACTACGCCGAGGATTGCGATAACTATGTGTGAATAGACAAGTTTACCAGTTAAACATTTTTCAACTTTTTGTTGGTCTTTTGTCTGAGAAGAAAAGAAAGAAAATACAAATGCCTCCCGACTCTTTTGACTCGCACTGGTGATTTAGAGCAGTAGTTGAGGTCAGGGGTTCCAGTCATCGGATGGATCATGAAGCCCGGCCAAGTGATTTTCTTCAGATTGCTGATCATGGGTGGAACGAGTACTAAATGTGTTGCTTGGAAAAGAACAAGTGCTGTTATCTTGACTTTTTCGTTTACGTCAGCAAAATGATGTAGAAAACGAACTAATGAAAAGGAGCTCTTTTAAAATGTTCTCAGTGTAAATTATAATTACTTGCTCTTAAGATGAAGACAGACCATTATAGAGAGACCCCAGAAAAGGGTGCTTTCACACCTAACCGGTTTGGTTCGGTTTAAACAAACTCACATCTGTCAGACGGTTTGTTTGAGCTGGTGTGAAAGCTGTCAATAAAACCCTAGTGCGGGCCGAACAACCAAACCCGGGCCGCCTAAAAAAAGGTGGGTCTGGTGCGGTTTGTTTGCGATGTGAAAGCAAATGAACCAACCACAGGATTATATGATATGTATGTATTTATGCAAATCAACGCATATGCCCGTCAGCGTGGGCATTTTCTCTGATTATTAGGTCATAAGCTGTTTAAAACTGCCGGGCTTGTAACTTATTCTTTGTACTTTTTCAGTCAATCAAGTCCATTAAAAAGTGTGTAATTAACAATAATTAGCCCCAAGTCATTAACATGCGGTCTATTTGCAGTCTAATAGTAATAAAAGGACGCCAAAGAACATAAATGCACTCATCAGATGCATTAAAATGCTGCATGAATTTCTACCGATTACCAAAAAATGTTTGTTCCCCACGTGAGTCCTCCTGATGATGCAGGCCGTAAATCGCCAAAACTGTCCAATCAACGAGTTCAGTCCGCATGACTTCATGTTTAGTCCCCTCGGTGCATTTGTAAAAAGTCAAATATACAGACATCTATCAAAATGCAATGTATCACGTTTCCTTCCCTACGCGCCCGCATTTACTCACTCGTCAACTTGACTTTTGAAACTTTAGAGGCTCGCACACTCACAAAAAAATGGTTGCAGACTGGAGTCCTGAACGGGGTTAACAAGAGGACCTGAGTTCACCCGTCTCTGGGCAAGTCTGATCCGCGAAGGCGTCTGTTGGTCTGACCAGGCAGGTCTAACGGCCAAGTATGTGCCACAGAATATTCTAACTTGGAAAATGTGTGTTTCAGGTTTCTTCAATTGGTTTCCGACCAACATAAAAGCAGGTCCAGAATCCTCTCACTGTCTCACCAAGGAGCCGTTCTTCATTTAGATAGCTGGATGCTAAGGAGACAAAGTGTGACTGGGTCAAATTGAATAGAGCAGTTAAGCTTGAATAATGTGGGAAAAATGAATGCTGTCACTATAAAAATATATCTTATCAGGCATAAAACCTTCCATCAACCCCTGCCATCAAGTAATAGCCTGTCGCGTTTTTTGCAGCTGGAAATGATAAATGACGACAAAAGAGCATTTGGGTTATTTTATCTCAAACTGCATCACTAAATTTGACTAAAAATATGGACGCCTTGTTTTGACACAATGCCATAAGTTTTGATGAAGAGACGTGTTGGTGTTTCACTCGCAGCTGACAAAAAAGACAGGAACCTGGGAAATCAAGTGTGTCAAAATTGTCATTCGTTTGGCGTCTGGTAGGATAGGACATTTTTAATCATGAAAAGCCGTTTCCTCGTCCAGTATTACAGCACATCCATTGCTGATGGAATATACAGCATGTGAAATACTCCCACTGTGTTTTCTTACAAGAGTAGCAGAGCTGTGGGGGCATAATGACCCCTTTCATCCATGTTTCATTCTCCCTTGAAATGAAGCTTATATGATTTCTCTCTGCTCACAATACGGTAACTTTCCGGGAGGAATCAGATTTTTTTGTATTGATTCTGCACCTCCCGTGACATGCTGGTGGTAATTTGAATTCCAGGGACTCTATTGTGGTGAGATATGAGGCCGGAATAATCATCTGAGCCTCTCTCATTTGGAATTCATAGGAAACGTTAACTCACGTCGTCATCCCTCTAGGGATGTTTTTGGCATGTCAACATATAAATATTGGATTCTTTGCTATTCTTACAATTTGCAGTGAGGTTAAATTATCATTCTCTTGGCAGATTGCCGAAGGACATTCAGTAATATTTAGTATGACTGGTGACCACTGGTGGGTTGTTACAAAATAAAATTTACCCAAGTATTGTAATTCAGTAGGAACATGCACTCGACTCTTCTATTTTCTTATACTTCTACTCCACTACAATTCTCAGCAATACATCAGTTTTTTAGTAGTTCTTTTACAAATCCAGATTTAGCATGTTATAGAATGTGTTTCTTTGTTACAAATTGGTTAAATTTAATTGTCTTATATAAGATGGTTTAGTTTCTTAGTTATTTTGAAGTTTGGATAAAACAAGCACTGTGAAGGTGTCACTTGTGGCTCTGGGTAATTGTGACAGATGTTGCTTTACAAACCAAATCATTATTATTATTATTATTATTATTATTATTATTATTGTTATTATTATTCTGTGAGTAATGATAATCTAATGAAGAATGGTAAACACTCAAAGGGGACATTTTTCTGCTTAAACTAGTACTTTTACTCTTAATACTTCTGTATGGTACTTTTACTTAACATTTTCAATGCAAGACTTGTAGTATTATTATATTGTGGTGTTAATACTTCTACTTAAAGGATCTGCTGACTGTGCCTGTGTGACCAAAAAACCATATTGACGATCCATTTCAATAAATACTGACAAAATATGTTAAATGAAGATGAAGCAGAAACATCTGTTTGTGTAGCATTTTGAGTTCTGCACACAGTCCGTCTTCATCTGTTTCATACGTAGAAAGTTTATTTCTGCCTTTGAGAGGAGAAGAGGAAGTGATGTTATTTCAAGCCCAAATTTCTTCATAAATCCTGCGGTTTTGCAGCATGTTCCGCAGTACGTCACGCCGACCTCTTTCAGCGTGTGTGGCTTCTCCTGTTAAGAATGAGCACATTCACACTACAGGTGCGCCGTCGAGAGACTGTCAACTTAGTCAGTTTACGAGAACATGTTTCACAGAACTGGAACGGGGACAATAAAAACCACTGCAGGGCTGGACTGGAAATACACAGCGTCACATTACCACCGTGAAAAATACCCCGACTGTACCTAAATCATAGAATACTTAGGCTGGCCTGCTTTCTCTCTCAGCTGTGTAGACAGTAAGTGGGATGTTTTTTTTTTTTCTTCTTTCCAGCCCCGGGGTTACCTTGGCAACCCAGAAGAAAGAAACTTGCTCGAAAGGCTGTTCAAACTGAGGCGTAGGCCGAGTCGTGTCTTTTCAGCGCCGCGGGGTCCATTCCCAGAAGCCACCGGTCAGTCGGCCACATGTCGGGAGAAATGGGCACCGACCGATATTGTTTCCAATAAGAGCTTTCAAACGGAGACCTGCTCGCGTCCTCGCACAGACTGTCAGTGGGTGCAGCCACAGAAAAAAAATCTGGCTGCATACACCATGACGAATCAAACTGGCTCTCAGGTTTAGCAACTCCGATGTTTGAATTTCACTGAAAGCCATATAATAACTGCAAACGGATCAAGATGGCTACATAAGGCATAACTTTCCCATCAGAGGCAACTTTTAAATACAGTTCCCACGTTCTTTTTTTTCTTTTTTAACATCACATGAAGACACCAAAACCAACAATGTGTCAGTTCATCTGTGTGTTTTCCGACTTCTCGACCCCGTTTATGGCACTTGGCCTCAAGCCTATTCAAATTTACTAAAGACCTAAATTCTTAGAAACGGGTTGCAAATATGTCGTTGAATTGTGTTTAGCAAAAGCCAAGTGATTCCCTAAAACATCCTTAGTTTTTAGAAAATCTTACTAAACAGAAGTAAATGTATTGGGGACTATTTTCACATGAATGCACATAACATTGTTATCATGCTGAAGAAACGCGTCATCCAGAGCTATTGTGAGGCTCACAGGGTTTTAGTAGTGTATTGGCTTGAATGTAAGACAGACCACCATTTTTCGAACAGCTGTTTTTGGGGAAAAAAAATTGAAGCAGCTGTTAGCATTTTTCAGACTGACTGTCATGAGGAGGAGCTCAAACAGTCAGTGACAGCGGTAACTCTGATCAACAGATGATTTTTTTTTTTTTTTGCAAAAAAAAGGCCCCAAGCTCAGGGATTTATTTCAAAATACATAACTTGCGTCGTTACAAACTCTTGTATGTTAAACTGGACTTCTTAACACTTTTAAGACTAACTCTAAAAGATATATTTAATATATTTTAATATATTTGAACCTGGTGCATATCCCGTGTTCCCCACGGGATTTTGTGAGACTATTGTGGGTGGACCTGGGACCTTCTAGGGTGCTCCCCCAGAAGAAAGTTTTGTACATTTTAAATCTAAATGCATCAATCTGGTGCTCTTTGTAGTGTAGTGGTGACCATGGTGTCAAAGCAGGAAAAAGAATCCACTGTTTTTTCATTGTACGGTGCAACGGTTTTCTAAAACACACAACATTTGCATTGCGGACCATTTTCAACAGCGCCACCCATGGAGGCCTTACCAGATCCCAACAATAATGTCCTGTATTCATATTGTAAATAAATGCTGTGCAGTTTGAAATGCTTGCTATGTCCAGCAGTATTCATTATTGAAAGACATACATAGTGAAAATTGCAAGTGACAACAATGATAAAAGAAATTCAACCATACGGACCCTAGAGGCTTTCCAAATGTTATCAGAGTAATCTTAACATTTTTAGTCCTGCCCCAAAAATAATAAAGTACTCTTTAGTTTAGTCTTTTCACATGTTTTCAGCAATTATATGTAAGTATTACATGTATAATGTGTTTAGAAACAAGTCTCAAATTTTACTTTACCTGCACTTAAACATTTTGTTGGTATTCAGTACTTCTGAAATACTCTTCAGAAGTCTTTTACAAAGCTTAGTTTACTATTGTAGTGAGCTCAGTTCCTCAGCACAGAGAGGTGAAATGACACTATAATTTTTTTGATTTCTGCTAACAACTGAGTGAACCAAAGGGCTATAAAGTCAGCGACCACTTAAATCACATCACTGAACATTAAACACAAGATTCCTTTTTTGGGTTTCATTTTTGTACGAATAAAAGCTGATCAGTTGCTCAGCATGAAATCTCCACCAGCTTTAATTAATACTTCCTTGATCCTCCTCTGTCCCAGAATTCAACTTTCCATCCTGATTGGCTGCCTTTCTTTAGCGCTCCCTAACGATGCCTAGTCACCACGGTGGTTGCTGATGAGGAGCGTGTCGCACCTGTCGCACTCGTTAATGATAATTGCATCTCCTTCTCCGTTCTCCTCTTTTAAATACGCCACTGAGGCTTTCTGTCCTCCATGATTCTAATTTCATTTCATCCCCCTCAGAGCTATTTAAGAAGACTTTTGAGACCAGACATTTTTTCTGCGATGTCACTTCACCCCATCCCATCACTACCGCTGCTTTGCCACTCTCTTTCCACTATCCAAATGGGATGCCAGCCCTCATGCATTTTTAACAAGAGCAGAGGGATTCTGCTTGTCAGAAGTCATACTTCTGTGTGTGTGTGTGTGTGTGTGTGTGTGTGTGTGTGTGTGTGTGTGTGTGTGTGTGTGTGTGTGTGTGTGTGTGTGTGTGTGTGTGTGTGTGTGTGTGTGTGTGTGTGCGCGTGTGTGCGTGCGTGCGTGCGTGCGTGCGTGCGTGCGTGTGTGTATACTGCATTTTCGTGAACATCAGTGCATGTGAGTGCTGCTCATACTTGTTTGTAAAGGCGAAACTGATGAAAAGGGCCAAAGAGCGAGATTGACTCAGCTGAATAGGCTATTTTCGATTCACTCAAAGTTCTCTTTGAATGGAAATGTTATCTTGTAGCTCACTGTATGAGTGTGTGCTTGTGTAAATGTGGAATAGGCCACACATAACATTCACACCACATCTTTTATGTCAGATCAACCTGGCCTCTCATCAGTGTCTTCACACAAAAATATATACTTGTTTATTGTGTGTCCTTTTTTTAAGGTCATTTCGCCTTGTGTCATCCTCTCCTGTATTGTCATAGAGCAAATTGATGTATGCTGGAAAAGGAGAGAAGAGGATGAGCCTTTTTAGTGAAGAGAACCTTTCCAGACTTAAAACAGACCGGCAGATGTCCAAAAATAATCAATGCCTTTATTCTGCTTTTAGTGTCATCTTCACCCACAAAAGCTTGTGGGCGATGAGGTGCTTTTCGAGATTTCTACAGCTGAATGTGGGGGGTTTGAAGGAGCCTCCGGAAATACCAGACAGGTACCGTTTGGCCAGGAGGGCTGCGGTTGCCATAGCAAAAAAAAATGTTTGGGCACAGAAGAACTTTCGGTTGGCCTCGAGGAAGTTCTGGCAAACTGTTTGATGATTCAGAAAGGGAAAGCATGGCTTGGCTCGGGTTGGGTTCTGCAGGGGAGGTGAACTGTGGACCTGGACTGAGGATAGAGAGCACTTTGAGGAACTCCTGAACCTGACCAACATGTCCTTCATTGAGGGGACAGAGTTTGAAGACCCATCCATATCGCTGGCAGAGGTTCCTGAGGTAGTCAAAAATCTCCTCAGCGGCGACTAGGGGTGGATGAGATTCACTGTGATATTCGGATATTCTTGATATTGTTGGGCTTTCTTGGCTGACACGCCTTTTCAGTGTCACTTGGGAACAGTGCCTTTGAAATGGCAGACCTGGATGGTGGTTTCAATTTTTAAAAATGGGACTGGAGGGTGTGCTCCAATTAACTGAGTATCACACCGCTCAGCCTCCCCGGGAAAGTTTATTCTAAGGTGCAAAGAGGAGCCATGCAGATTTTGTCATGCCCGCGGAACAAGTGTGAAGCAGTCGGGATAAGAGTCAGTACCTCCAAGTCTGAGGCCGTGGTTCTCTGCTGGAAAACATTGGATTGCTCCTTCTGGGTTGGGGATCAGTCACTGCCTCAAACAGGGCAGTTCAAATATCCAGGGTCTTGTTCTCAAATTATGGTAAAATGGAGCATGCGATGGACTGGGGATTTGGTTTGGTGGGCTTTGTACCAGACCTTTGTGGTGAAGACGCTCCAACTTTCACCTATGGTCATGAGCTTTGTGTAGTGATCAAAAAAATTAGATCACAGATACAAGCAGCCAAAATGAGCTTCCTTGTTAAGGTTGCTGGGCTCAGACTCGGAGATAGTGAGGTCATTCATTCTGAGGGAGCTCGGAGTAGGGCTTGAAAGGGGCCAGCTGAGGTGATTTGCGCATCTGACCACGATGCCCCCTGGAAGCCTCCTTTCAGAGGTTTTCCGGTTACATTTAACCGGTAAGAAATCCCAGAGTAGACCCAGAACACGCTGGAGGGGTTATACATCTCGTCTGGCCTGGGAACGCCTCGAGGTACACCAGGAAGAGCTCGAAGATGTTGCTGGGGAGAAGGACTTCTGCATACCCTGCTAAGCTTGCTGCTCCCTTAACCCGGCCCCAGATAAAAACGAAACAACTGACGACTGTAAATTTAGATTGTATTGGCCCAGTATTAGAGGTGAGATGCTGACCCCTATAGTTTGGGCCATGTGGCTAGGCATCACTCATTGTACCTTTGAACATGGTTGGGTGACATGCTGTAAAACCTAATTTGTTGAGGCTTTTATTGTTCATGAATGAACACATCTTGAGTGCTCTTTCAAATATGTAAAATGTACTTAAAAACAAACTGAATGCTTGTATGTTTATAAATCTGGGCACGTTTTGCAATCCATGCTCAATATTTAATCTCGGTTATATGACCCCCTGCCCACAGATGCGACCCCCTGGGAGGGGGCTGTATAAAAAAAGCTTGAGTAAACCTTGACCTGTGCATTTTAAATTGTGTTCTGTTATGAGCATGCAAATGAACAGTGTTTCCGTTAAACATCTACAAAGTATCTAATAGTGAAGGGTAAACTAAGAAAGAGTGAACTTTTTGCTGCTGTAAAAGCTGGTGGTCTAGTGGGTTCATTGGTGCACGTCCATCAGATCAAAGCCATTTATCGTCGTAGAAAATTCATTAGGGTCGCAGAAAACAATCAGACTGTGTATCTGTAATTAACAGTACTCTCTGATTGCCTCCACACCATTAAATACCACACTAATATCTGGCCCTTGTAACCCCATTATGCACTGCTTAATTAAAAATGCAAATTAAGCTCCCTATAATTACACATTAACTGACATGGAACTGGACAAAGCATTGTGTGTGTGTGTGTGTGTGTGTGTGTGTGTGTGTGTGTGTGTGTGTGTGTGTGTGTGCATGTGCATGCATGGTTATGCGCGTGGGTGTGCATGTGGGCTGTGTTATGGGAAGGTGAGTAATCGGGTATTGATTTGAGTGGTGAGAAGTGAGGTTTTATGAAAATCTAATTGCGGCGGACAATTAATGGAACTTTGTTGATGTCAGTCAAAGTTTAAAAGGAGAAATGAATCCTTCTGCTGAGTCTGTCAGTAGCTGGTGTTGACATATCAAGTGCTGACGATTCTGTGAGAGCGGTTCATCCACTCTAGTATGTCTTGGGGGAAATTGCCCTAAATTGATCTAATAAGTCAGTCAAAATGCACCCTTCAGCAGAAAGATACACATTCAAGGTGGTTCTTACAATGCCATAATGCTTTTATGCTGACTGTTTTCTGAATATCTACGTTACTAGAAGCATCAGTGTTGGGCAGTAACCCACTACTGAGACTACATCTATAATGCGGCGTGTTTTATATCACTGTTTTTCTATGAGGTGCTCGTCTACACTAGCATTCGGGTTGTTTTAGCCCTTTGCCCATAGTGACGCAACTAAACATAACAACGACTACATCTAGCCCTCTTTTCAGTCAGCAAACAAGAAAAAAACTGAGCATCACAACCAACACAATCAGCCTGGCTGATAAAATCATTATGTAATGGTTGCAACGTCGTCTGACAAAATCAGCATAAATCCAGGTCAAAGACAACATGTATGTGCTGTGCTATGTATTCGGCTATATTGACATTTTTAAATGAGTAATCACATAAGTTCAGATGGTTTGAGGCAACAGCAAATCCTTGTTAACCTAACCGCTATCCCGATCCCTTCCCCTCTTCTCTTGACCCGATCCCTTCCCCTCTTCTTCAGTCTATTGCGACTGTACTCCTTCCTTTCCTCACCCACCTCATCAACACATCTCTTGTTTATCAACACTTGACCCCTCTGATGTCAAGAACTTCAGACCGGTTTCTCTTCTACCCTTTCTATCCAAAACACTTGAACATGGTGTCTTTAACCAATTGTCTTCCTATCTCCACCAAAACAGCCTTTTGGACCCCCACCAGTCCGGGTTCAAAGTGGGTCACTCGACAAAGACGGCCCTCCTTGCGGTGACAGAGTCGCTTCACGCCGCGAGAGCTAACTCTCTCTCCTCTGTCCTGATTCTCCTGGACTTGTCTGCGGCGTTTGACACTGTGAACCATCAAATCCTCCTCTCATCCCTCGAGGGGATGGGCGTCTCAGGCTCTGCACTCTCCCTGTTTGCATCCTACCTGACGGGTCGATCCTACCAGGTGACCTGGAGGGGGGCCGTGTCGGAACCACGCATGCTGACTACGGGGGGTTCCGCAAGAGTCAGTCCTGGGCCCCCTTCGCTTCTCGCTCTACACAACATCTCTGGGTTCTGTTATTCGCTCGCATGACTTCTCCTACCATTGTTATGCCGATGACACCCAGCTGGTCTTGTCATTTCCCCCTGGTGACACCCAAGTGGAGACGCGCATCGCTGCGTGTTTGGCTGACATCTCGAAGTGGATGACGACACACCACCTCAAGCTCAACCTAGACAAAACTGAGCTACTGTTCCTCCCGGGGAAGGGTTGCCCGCACCGGGACCTGTCCATCACCATTGATAATACCGTGGTGACGCCAACTCGGACTGCGAGGAACCTGGGTGTGACCCTGGATGACCAACTGTCATTCTCGGCAAACATTTCATCTGTTACACGCTCCTGCAGATTCCTGCTCTACAACATCAGGAGGATTCGTCCCTTCCTGACTGACGAGACGGCGCAGGTTTTCATCCAGGCTCTTGTCATCTCCCGCCTGGACTACTGCAACTCTCTACTCGCCGGAGCCCCGGCATCGGCCATCAGACCTCTGGAGCTTGTCCAGAAAGCCGCAGCTCGTCTGGTGTTCAATCGCCCCAAGTTCTCCCACACAACTTCCTTTCTCCGTTCTCTACACTGGCTACCTGTAAGAGCTCGCATCCAGTTTAAGACTCTGGTGCTAGCCTACAGGGCAGTGAAAGGAACAGCTCCTTCCTATCTCCAGGCCATGGTCAAGCCTTACACCCCCGCCCGACCACTTCGCTCTGCTGCCTCGGGGCGATTGGTTGCCCCGTCGCTCAGAGGTCCTGGCGGCCGATCGACCCGGTCACGGCTGTTTTCTGTCCTGGCCCCACAGTGGTGGAATGAACTTCCCACTGATGTCAGGACAGCGGAGTCGCTGCCCATCTTTCGGCGCAGGCTGAAAACCCACCTCTTCAGGAAGTGCTACCCTGAGCCTTCCACTTAGCGCTTATTGTTTTCATACTAGCTTGTTGCACTTATTGTATTCGTATTACTTATAGCACTAACTGTTTTTCTTGTTTCTGCCCTGTACTTTGGCTCTGAGTTATGCTCTGCTTCATGCTCTTAGATGCTTGTTTGGAAAAGGAAATGTACTTATGACTTCTGGTGACTAGTAGTTCTTTTGATTACCAATGTTGAATGCACTTATTGTAAGTCGCTTTGGATAAAAGCGTCTGCTAAATGACTGTAATGTAATGTAAGTAGAAAGATGAAAGATTGTAGTTGGATGTAAAATGGCATATGACAAAATAGAATCGCTGGAGTTTCTATCTTGCAATCTCTCCACAATCTATATATAAATATATATATATATATATATATATGTGTGTGTGTGTATATTATATTTCAAGAGGAAGTCAAGGATTTTGGATGCTTATCCAATGTAGTGAGAGATGTCATCGCTGCCAAATTGACCATCATTGATTACCTAATGTTTCTTTTAGGAAGCAAATGGTGAGAAGGAGCATTGTGAAAACCAGCGAGGGCACAAGTGAATGCCTTTTTTTTTTTTTGCTTTAAGATCACTAAAAACAAAGGAGGAAAGAATAGGAGGGGAGCGTTCCCTTTGCTCCATGGGTAGTCTGGGTATGTGTGCTGATCATTCGGCAGATCCCTCAATGTCAGAACTCGTCTCGGTTGGACGACCTCCAGCTCACACGGGCCCGTGGGCTGCAGCGCTCCGCTGTATCTGCGTAGGCCCGGTTTCCTCTTTCTCATGGAAACAACGGGGCTCTAGTCTACCATGGGAATTTCCTTGGACAGCAAACATCTCCTATTTAACCTACGCTCGGAGCAAGATGGATTTTGTTTTCTGAGAAAATCAAACCCTTTTATAGGTATTCATGGAATTTCATTCTCTCTGCTGTTCCCGCTTAGCCTCTCCGTCTTGTTATTGTTCAGGAGGTTCTGCATCACACACAGTCTATTGTCATTGCCGTCTTCTTTGTCATTTTATTACAGGCCTTCACATCCATTCTGTCACTCTGTCAAATGTGTTTGCCTGATTTTCACTTTTCATTCCGCTGAGATCTAAAAAGCCTAGTGGGAGAAAATGTTCATCTTCAAATATTCATTTATTAAACTCTGATTTGTCTCTCATCTTGAAATTATTCACAAGTGTTGACACAAGATAGGGGGTCCTGTCACCTCAGCATGCATCATACCATGCCATAATGAAACAGAATCCTTTGATGTGCTGTGTAAGAGGCAAGAGACAAAAAAGACTCACTTTTAGGGACTGTAACAAACTCGGAAAATGTGACTCAACACTCTTCTGACGAGGAAAATAATTGACAAAGTTGCGACAAAGAACAAAAAGCGACACAGCTTTTAGGAATAGTGTTGAAAAAAACTGCCGCGTATCCCCCTGCTGATATCAAAACGTGGGAGTGTTCTCAGTCTGTTCAACTGGTTTGAACTCGTCCACACTGAGTGGACTTTTAAACTACTGCACACGTTGAATGTTAGCAGACTGAAATTTGAGTTGCCTTTAATGGGACTGTCTTTTGAAATAATCTGAATTATATTCATCACATTCTGAGTTTTCTTCGTTTTTTTTCAATTCACTACAATAATGCATCACAGCCCTGTATTGAACCACACTATAATAATAATAATCATACTAATAACTTTAATTATATAGCACCTTAAAAGACTTTGACAGACAAAGCAGCAAAAGCAAGGCAATAGTAACAACAACAGAAAGCTCAACAGTGAGGCCCAACAAAGCAAGACTACTTAGGTTAGACCTGAATAAAACAATACAATGATGAAATGGGGAAAAAAATTAAAAACAATCAATACGATAAAAATAAACTAATAAATAACATAGATCAGATTAAATAATTTAGTTAAATCAACAAATAAAAATAAAGCGTTAAAGGAACGACATCACATAAAAGCCAGTCTGTAAAAATGTGTTTTAAGAAGTGATTTAAAAGAGATTACTGATTCTGAGAGCCTCATCTCCTCAGGCAGGTCGTTCCAGAGCCGAGGGGCCCTGATGGGAAAAAGCAAGGTTTAGTTTTCAGCCTCGACTTTGGAACAGACAGAGGGGACCCACCCGAGGATCTAAAGCTGCGAGCTGGCTCATAGGGGGTCAACATTTCCTCTATGTATTTTGGGGCCAGACACATACGTGCTTTAAAAGTGATCAGTAAAGTCTTCAAATCAATTCTAAAACGAACAGGGAGCCGGTGGAGAGAGGCCAGGATTGGCGGTGAGAAGCCTCCGCTACGTACTGCACAGATATGTCTTTAAGGTAAAACAAGTGTGTTAAAGCAGCCTCTGTGTATTCAGCTCATCTCGGTATTCATCAGCGATGTTCAGTGTACAACGGGGAAAAGACTAATCACTCTGGGATGTAAATTAGCACCGCAGGTTTGTTTTTAAATGGAGGCTAAACTATTCCTTATTTACCTTGAGGTAACCCACCTTCTCTGCCACCAAACCTACCAACCAGACCACTTTGATCTCTGCCAGTCAACAACTCAGTACAGCAGAAGTCCCGAGCCAGTGTATGTCTGTCTGCCTGTCTGTCTGTCTGTCTGTCTGTCTGTCTGTCTCTCTCTGCCTGTCTGTCTGTCTCTCTCCCTGTCTGTCTGTCTGTGCTGGCGGGGAAACCTCGGTCCTCTCTCATGTGGCCGTCTGTCCCTCGGCCCAGCCTGTCTTGTTTTTGAAAAAAACCCACTAGATGCACAAGATGGAGCGAGGCACAAGAGGCGCTCAGTGCCGCCCGCCCGAAAGCCCGCGCACGGCGCAGGCATCCCATCAAAGCTGTGGGAGCGCCGCGCTAAGTCAACTTGGCCTCGTCTGAGCTCAAATATTTGAGCAGCGCTCGGCGGCCCGGGTGCCACTGGCAGAGCATCACAGGATCCCATGTCCAAAACAAAAATCTGGGGGGTGGAGATGTGGGTGTAGTGGGTGTCTGAATGTTGGGAATGTGCACAACGCATGTTTTTGCAAACGTCTCTGCAGTCTCTCCCTCCTCCCTGTTCCAAAGTTATCAGGCAGACCTGATTAAGTTTAAAGTCTCTGTGTACTTAAACTTCTCTCTCTGCTGAAGTTATAGCATAGTTTTGATTGAAAAAAAACACTTTTTAAATTTGGAGTAGACTTAACTATAAAAACCAGCTCTGTAGAGGAACAGCCTAGACACCGAGAGCGAAAGGTTCAAGCTAGCTGGTGGTGATAGCCGCTGCGGAGTAGCAGTAACTGCCATCTCAGCTTTTGACTGTTTGAGTGGAACTCAAACAATTTGATGTCAACCTTTACATCACATGCTTCAATGTATTACATTTTACATCAATTCATTATATTGATTTCAATACAGATTCTGAAACGGACAGAACCTACTTAGATACAATTACGGGAGCATTCCGTCATGGGTGGTGGTCCAATATGGGTGGACTCTTGAAGGCCCCTGTCTCCTGAAGGGGTGGTCACTCGAGTTAGTCGCACCACATTCCAACACTCTCATAGTTTAACATGAAGGATAAAAGTTGTTCAAATCAAAAGGGGTGAGGTCAGAAAAGGGTTGATTATCATGAGTCATACGTGCAGCATCTGCATTTTTTAATGTAGGTTCTATGGTAAAATAATCTGCCTACATGGCATTATGTCAAGGTATTACAACTGCTCTATAATGCCAGTGGTGATTAATACTTATTATTAATATTAATTATATTATATTAATACTATAGTTTCCACTTTCTACCTTTTTATAGGGCAGCATACTAGTTTGTGTCATGGAGCAGAGTAACTGAAGCTGCTTGTCGTAGGAAACACCGGTGTATTTTCAAAGTTATTGAAGATGATCAAACTTCCTGCCCTTCAGTTTCTTGTAAGGCTCTGTTCTAACAGCATCCTTTAATGATATTACTTCCTCCTTTTATCATATTGATCGTAGGCTGTTATCATGACATGATGTTTACGATGCAAACAGCTGCTGTTGTCAAATCACATCAATAACACTCTCTTGCACTCACCACCAATATGCTGTATTTCATGTTGTTGCTCATTGCCTAGTACTTTACACATAAATATATAACTCTCCTCCAAGCAGCACCACAGCGTTTTCCCCCACTCACATATTGCCCACAAAACCAGCTTTTTATATGCAGATGCATTTTGCTGTGTGCAGCAGTGCATGGTTAAGGATAAATGTCATGTTTTATGTTAGTACTCTAATGCCATCTAGTGGTCAAAGGGTATACCTGTCAAAATCGCCTCTCACCAACAAATGTATGATGACACAAAACCCCCTCTGTCCCCACGCGTACCTGTTTGTTCTCCACTCACGCAGTCTGGTTTGTGTCCAACAACCCACAGAGGGATATTTTGGGACCTTTTGGGACCTTAGCTCCCCTCTCATGAAAGGTTAGACAGGACACAGGCAGCCTAAACATCACCACCACCACCACCTCCTCTGTGGTGCAGCCTCACATGACTACGAGACGTAAACAAACCAGAGACCAACCTCTCCCTCGGGGTGAAGGGAAAAGCAGTTTCCTTCAATTCTGCTGGGACATGAAGGGGAAATGGATACTGTGTGTGTGTGTGTGTGTGTGCGCACCACTCTGACCTCAGGCCAGCACACTCTCTTTAGATGCACACAGACACTGGATTTATATAGTCTGTTAGTGTTGACTCTGGATTAACAGTTCAGAACATACTGATCCGACAACAGGACGGTTTTCTCAACATCTCCAAAGCTTATTTGTTGAAAGGTTCGATTTCAATAAGACTGAAATCTGTGTCAACAGACGGTAACTAATAATAATAATAGTGGTGTGTGTAAGACTGTTGTTCGTACTGGTTGGTTTTACGGTGACATTCTGGATTATTATAAAATATGTCTTTCATTGCTTTGGCTCTCTACTCCAACACTCTGGATTTCACGTCAAACAAAGACTTAGCATTTGAAAGGCTCTCATTAAAGTTATTATAAACAATATTTGAATGTAGACCGTGCATCAAATGACTACTTGTGTGTTAAAGGGGTCGCTGGTAGTGATCATCACCGAGCTTTACGGTTCTCTTCTTCTTTACGGTGACTTTTTTTCGTCCCACAACTTAACTGTTTGTCTTCACTGCTGCAGCACGTATTGGCCTTTACATAAGGCTATAATGACAAATAAAGGACACGGGAAAGCGAGTATTTTGCCATTTCAACTATTTATTCCAAAACAATATTAATACTCTTCATTTATTTGTTTGTATATCATATGTTATTGTAAATTTGTCATATTTTCAATTTTTTCTAAATAATGTCTTTTACTATTGCACTGCGTTTATTGTCACGCACCAATCATCAAGCCAAACTCCTTGTATGTGTAACATATTTGGCAATAAACCTGATTCTGGAATATATTTCAGAGGACCAACTACCGGAATCCTATTGAGCAGCATCTGGCAGTCTGTCTGAGGTCTCTTGTTGTATTGCCTAAGCTACTGTAAGCACTTTTATTGATTTTTAGTTCCCTCAGGTTTGTCTAGGGCTTTTAATATGTAAGGTAAGAACGGTATTAGTGGATCTGGTACATTCTACTTTTATCAAGGTTGATAAAGTAAAACAGTTTCCCTTCTTGGTTCGGACCAATGAGCCTCCGTATTGTTATATACACAATAGTGCGTTTTCAATATGGGGTGCGAAAGCTCCAAAAAAAAATCGACCTAGCTCTGAAAAAATGTGACAACTGTTTTAACAGCTTAAAAGCTGATGATGTGTCAGTGTTCAGTGTTTGCAGGGCCCCCGAGCAGCCACAACAATCACTTATTAGAGGTTTGAGATTAAAAGCCATTTTAAGTTTTTCACAAACTAACAGGGTGAACCACGGAGGACTTCAAGGACATTTTGCTTCCTGGGGCGGATGTGTAAATATGGTTCTAATTTCTACAGAGTTCTCTCAGATGCGCATGTAAACACCTTAAAATTAGAGCACTTCAACCGCAATGACATTCTTCCACTTCAAACCCTTATGTGCTGAAATACAGAGCCAACACAAACCGCCCGGATACTTGCAGGCTGCAGTGTAAGTCGGTAGGATATCTGTGAAGCAACGGTGAATCCCTCCATAATGCGGCCGCTTCCTCTCATAAACAAAGGAGGTGAACTCTAGTTGGATATTTCCTCTATCATCACACACTGTCCGTGCAAAAACAAAAAACAGTTAACATGCAGGTACGTTTCGAATACGATGTGAGGCTTAATTGTGTCTGCATGCATCTGTGCACGAGGATAGAAAGGAGATAGAAGCGTAAATACTTTAAGAATGCAGCTGCAAATGGCCAAAACATAGAGACGGAAAACCTTTTTTCTACACACGCACACACACACACTTCCTATTAATACATGCACACACTTGCACAAAAAGTCAATGCTCCTACAGCAGCACATTTACAACCCCCCCCCCCCCCCCCCAGGCTGCTGAGTGACGAGCCCTCCTCTAGACAGCGTGTCTGGGACTTAACTCTCTAAGATGTGACACAGTTCACAGCTGTGTGTGTGTGTGTGTGTGTGTGTGTGTGTGTGTGTGTGTGTGTGTGTGTGTGTGTGTGTGTGTGTGTGTGTGTGTGTGTGTGTGTGTGTTTGTTTGTTGGTGTGTGTGTCCACTGATCATAAACCCACCTTCTCACCCAAAAACCACTCAACCGTCACACTGCCCTTCAAATTATATTCTGATTTAAACCGATTTGTACTGAATTCAGCAAGATGATAAATGTATTATGTTGCCTGTTTCCTTACGTTGGATTCACAAGATCCATGGAGAGGAGTAGGGTGTGTTTGTTGAGAAAGCAGAGTAAGCTCATGTGCGATGATGTGTCGAGTAGAGGACTATTTCACGGTCATTTCAGCTTTGTTAGCTGTCTTTTTTCTGCCCAACAGGTGGCAGTCATGCTTCATATCCTTCTTGTAACTCTCAAAGAGACACTTGACCTACATTTACAGCCGTTTGTCATGATGTGAGCAGAAATGTTACAAATAAAAACAGAGATCCTGTCATCTTAAAAAGTGACATGTTTTGTAGTGATGTGGAATATTTCTCACTGGTATTTTATCATCAGGGAAGCACAGTGAGTAACCATACGTGATTACCGTGGGTGGTTAAATGACAAAAAGCATGACAAACATAAACGAACAGAACCAATGTTTTTCCTTTATATCTAACTCAAAAGGTGCATAGTCCAGCTACCTCTCATTACCTGAATGAACAAGTGATTGTTGCAGTGACTGACGTCAAACATTCCCGCGTGCCGCCACGTATCTCACTTGTAATCTTTTCTGCGGCTCAGAAATGCCAGTAAATCAGAGACTTGTCTCTGAATGTTGCATTTAAACTGACATTATTCCCAGTGCACCGATTTACAATTCCCTTCTATGATCCCTTTCCTTATGATAGATGTGGAATTCCCAAACAGAGGACAGGAAGAGCGAGAGAGAGGAAAAAAAATAAAAATAAGATAAGGCGTGCAGACGGATGATTTATGGTCTTGACTACTTTTACGGGCTCATGCGTTGGTGGGCCAGCTGCAGAACGACGGTGGTAACCCAATTCCTGCAATAACTAAAAGAAATCAAACATTCCTGTATAAGATCCCAGCTTTCCTTCTTGCTGACCCCTCCGAGCTTTTTTCCCATGCTATCAGCGGCACTTTCTCTGTCTCTTTGTGTCCAGGATAAAGGCCCAATAAATACTTTCCAACCTCCTCTCTCTCTCTCTCTCTCTCTCTCTCTCTCTCTCTCTCTCTCTCTCTCTCTCTCTCTGTCTCTCTCTCTCGTCCCAGTCCCTAACCCCGGGGGAGCTAGTGGCTATCAGAGAGCTTCATGACCTGTTTGCCCTTAAGGATTTGTTGGACCATGGCTGGAATACACACGCTCCTTTGATCCCCGGTCAGAGAGCACTCAGACGTTGTTAACTCCAGATTAGATTCACCTACATTTGCATAATGCCTCCTTTAGTCATTTTGCGGAACAGACAGAGATGCAGGGGGACAGGAGTGGCTAGCCTGCTCAGTCACAGTAATATATTTTAAACTGCGTAAAAGACATTTCTGGCATTATTTAGAATCACAGCTCGTGCTGTGTGTAATTAGTTTTTTTTATGATTTTAATGCCTTTTGATGGGATGGAAATGAGGCTCACAGCAAGGATGTGTGCAACTAAAGTACAGTTAACTTTAAACAAGTGGCTAAACATTTTGAGAATGAATCTTATTTGTGTTTATTTGTTGCAGAGAGCTAAATGAGAACATTGACCGCACTTTCATGTTTGTGCACAATTCAGCCGAAACCCAAAGTCATTTAGCCGAGCTTGGCATAAAGACTGGAAGCAGGGGGAAACGGTAAGTGCAATTCCCTAATGTCAAACTAGTCCTTTCAACCACGAGGAAATCAAACGAACAGATAAGGGTTATCACCGGCAGAGCAAAGCTATGCCTCTGTCTCGGTTCAGGCCTGTGCTCTAGTATCTCTTGCGTAAACCATGGCTCGGACTGAAAGCGGCCTCTGTGTGCTCTGCGGCCATGTGGACAGCTATCGCTTCCTGAAAACCATCCCATCTAACACGCGCACAAACATGCAGAGCCACCCCTCTGGCCTACCCTCAGTCGCGTGCCTGGAAACGGATGAATTGAAGGTCCCCGGACACGACAGGCCTCAGTTACCTCTGACATGGACTCTGTTGGCAACGCATGAGTAGGCACCAGAAACACACACACACACACACACACACACACACACACACACACACACACACACACACACACACACACACACACACACACACAGAAAGCCATGGAGATAAAGTGGGATGCAACCATTACATCATCATCTGTGTTTCTCTGATTCTCTACTCGGTCATCTCTGGAGGGAGGGAACCATGTTTCTAATCAGATAAGGTCTATGGTCGTACAACATGTAGATCTGACTTATACCTAAGAATCTGTTTTTTAATAGAGAACAACGGTGTGAACAAATTCTTCTCATCTATCTCTCAGCAGCAAAGTAAAAAAGTGTCATTCCCAAAATGTCAAACTATTCCTTTAAACAGCCAATGAAACATTGTTATATTACTGTCAAGGCCGCATTCCATTCCTATTTTTTAATCGGCTTACATCAATAAAGCTTAAAGTAAATTAAAAATCTGCATTTTTAATAGACTATCTTTACTGTAAAGTACAGTTTCTTCCATTTGTTTGTAATGGATTTATCAGCTATGTATATTTAATATGCACACTGAATCTCCTGAGTTGAGGTTGGTGTGGTTCAGTGGTATTTTTGGATGCCGCGTTTTATAGCTGCTATGTTTCCATCGGTGATGACAGAAATGAAGTCGATGATTGAAAGAGCTGTAAACTCCCAGTTTCACCTCTCTCGCTCTCTCTCTCTCTCTCTCTCTCTCTCTCTCTCTCTCTCTCAAACACACAGTCACACAAACCAATATTTTAATGTTAATTCAACACAAGCTCTTAAGTCAACAGTATGCCAGTGTTTCTGTAATTCACACCCATCACAGTTGATTTAACAGTAATAGTTTTTGAACCGCTGCCTCCGGCCCTCATCAGCTCCACGAGTGGACAAACGACACTTGAAATAGTTGTCGCTAAAAATCAACACTTGCACAGACGCTGTGAGACATACTGTACTTATCCTGCACATCGCAAATCATGATTAGCCGATTATGAGCTGTTGAAATTATTCGGTAGTATATTCCAGGACACTTGCACGTTCTTCAAAGAAACTTGAATCAAAGACAGCAACTCTATTGGCCCTGTAAAGTTATAAACCTGACCCGAGACGCAGCCTTTATTAAAATTGTCATATACATTCAGGTGCATACATGAAATCTGACCACTGCATTTAACCAGCCTGACGAGATGGATCTTTGTGTGATATGTGATCCTGCAATTCTCATGTGATCTCCTCACATCGTGAGCTGCAGTTCTCGGTAAATTAAGTTATGCTGTTCAGTAAGTGGAGAAGAACTATATGTCACTCTGTCAGTGCTGTCCTTATCATTTACAGGTGCTGCTATGCAGGCTAAATGGAGCTATTACAGTGTCAAGTGGTGGCACAGCTGCTGTAAAACTCTGCCTCGGTATTCCCGTCACAAGTGTAGTGTATAAGGTCGCCAACCAATGTTTATTCAGAGAAAATTGACGGAGCGTTAAATCCGGATATAGAACAACAATGAAAACAATAAAATGTAGAGATGTGAGATGAACGGTATATAACAAACCATGACTGAGAATGAACAGACATACACTACCAACACATACCGGTCTTATTTCAATTCCTGCACAGTGCACCCAGGCTAATTCTCACCTTCTTTGTGAGCTCCAGCACCTGTGTTATAAATTAGGCATCATCATCATACTTGCTATTATATGGACTAATGTCCTAAATGAAAAGAACAAAAAATAGTATCTGATGGCCTGGTGGTTATGACGCATACCATAAAATCTCAATCCTCTTGGTTCAATTGTGGCCAGGGAATTCTGTTGTGTGTCCTAACAACCCTAATGGTCGCAGGTGAGAGTTTAAGCATGTTCGGAAAATAATTAAATGTTCCTTTACAGTGTTATTCCGTGCAAAAAAAAACCCCAACAAAATATGCATTCTGATTCATCTTATGACTAATTTATCAATTATTCTAAAGATTAACTATACCAATTCATTTACCCAAAATGAATACCAAAACTTGTCTGAGTAATTTTTAATTATTTTGTTCAGTCATCTTATCTTAAAAACAAAGAAATGTAACACTAGATTAGACCCTATTTGCCTGATCAGAAAAATGCTGGACCTCAAATTCACATTGATTGCTGTGACATGTTGATTCATTCAATCCCCAAATGTCCTCACAAGCTTTTCCCTAAACGGGAGAATCAGTATTTTTACATAAGTACATGACTTAACATGGTTATGACATGAATTGATTTTGTCACAGAAGTAATATGCTGTTAAGATAATTAAAGGTATTTTTGCATAGGAAATAATTGAAACGATTTACAGACTGCATAACAACAGTCACAGACAGTAACAGTCTGTAAAGTTAGTTTAAGCCATTTGTTTCACTCATACATGGCAAATTAAAGTAAAACTGAAATATAAAAGGGTCGATTAACAACGTTGGACGATCCACGGTAACGTTACCTCATCGCACGTTAAACGATGTCTTGTCGTCGTCTTGACAAAGCGCTCTGGGATGCTTTCGGTTCGTGCATCAGGTTGTATGTCCGTGATAAAACATTTCCAATTTGCAGAGTTTACAGGGCACCCCGTCGTTGGATCTCTGTCTAAAATACTTCCACACTTAAAGGATCGTGGGCGAGGTTTTCTTTAGCTGCAGCTTGTTCTTCAACAGGATGAATGCTTTTAGGGATTTCTGACACAGCCCTAGTTTTTCTGTAATCAGTTAACTGCTTACAAGGTAGCCATTGCGCTAACTAGCTGTTTCTGGCTAATGCTGCTAGCGCAACATACTCAGTAACTGTTAATGTACTGTTAGGATAATGTAAATTGTTGGATGTTTTACTGGTTTGACTCTTGTTGGCTCTATACATAAGCTATGTGTAGCCTAGTAGATGAGTTAGATCCTTCAGGGACTTAACATTTATCTTTAACTGGTGGCTACTTGCTGTCATGTATTCAACCAATTTGTTAGTCTATTCAGTACTTTTCTTCTTTCTTTTCTTTTGAATCTTGTTTTCTTGTTAATGTACTCTAAATTTTACTTGCAGTACATGTGGAACATTTTCACCAAACAGAAGGTGACGGGGACAAACACCAGGGCTACATAGCCGCTGGTGCTGACATGCATATGACTGATGTACCCTCCCGTTTGATTTTTTATTATATAACAGAGGCCTAGGATCCCAGGGAATGTCCTCAACCATAGTTAAGTGCACTTTTGTCTGAACCTCTACATTAAAGGTTGGGTAGGTAACATTTTTAGAAACTCTCTTTACATCCAGAGAGCAATCAATAAATCAAATTCTTTAACAACAACAAAAAAAAAAAATCTGCTATCTGTTGTGGCTATTGTGTATTTACTAAGTATTTTAAAAAACTTTTATATCTCATTGATTCAAGTATTCAGACCCTTTGCTGCAACACTTGAGCATTAGCTCAGGGGCCTCCCATTTCTCTTGATCATCTTTGTTTCTAGACCTTGATTGGAGTCCACCTGTGGAAACATAAACTGATTGGATGTGATTTGGAAAAGCACGCATCTGTCAAATATAAAAGGCTCAGCCATGAGGTTTGAAGGAACTGCTAGCAGAGCTCAGAGGCTTGGGGGAAGGCTCTAGAGATCCTGTATGGAGATTGGAGACACTTCCAGAAGTGCAACCATCACTGCGACACTCCACCTATCCGGACCAGACAGAAGCCTCTCCTCAGTGAAAGACGCATGAAAGCACCTAAAGGACTCTCAGGCCGTGAGAAACAAAGGTTCTCTTATCTGATGAAACCAAGATTTATGTGTTTGGCCTCAATTCTAAGCGTCATGTCTGGAAGAACATCAACTAAGCAATACCATACCGTCCCGTGAAAACACTTGCGTCAATGTGTATATTGAGTTTTTTCTTTTTAATAAATTTGCACAAAAAAAATAATTCTTTTGTCATTGTTGGGGTTTAGACTGATGGAGAATACTGAATCTAAACTTTTAGCATAAGGCTGCAACGTCACAATGTGTAAGAAAGAGTCTGAATACTTTCTGAAGTAGGTCAAAAGATGTGAGTGATCTTATAGTGTGAAATCCCCAAATGGAACTAGTGGTGCTGCTGCAATTAGTCGGCGTAATCGATGATGTAGACGCAGAATGTGTCAACATCAATATTTTTCATTGACTCATTCTTTTTTATTCTTTCTGTCCTTGGAGCTGCTATACAGCCATTGAGCCAAAATGTCAACAAGTGTTTGAGGGAAAATGTGCAAATTCAATGCTGCAGGGGAATTTATTGATTAATTTACCATTACAATGTTGTCATTAGTGGCAGCCCTAGGAGCTATCGTTAAAAGTCAAAATAATAATTTACCTGCACACTCTATTACAGTATCACTATGTGCTTAAGGCTGGAAGGAAGGTTCAGAGGTACAGATAGGAATGAATTTGCTGTTACTTCAGTTTGGCTACCAATGCTGAAAGAAAGGATTAGAGAGTTAAACCTCTTAATTTAAAACTGCATTTTGAAAGTGTGATATGCAACACTCTTCAGTGTGACTCACAATGACAATATTTTAAAAACAAGATGGCAGAATTTAAAAAAGTGGCCTTCAAAGGCATGACAAATCGCCTGCAAGATCTAAGATAGCACACCATTCCCTCCCACCCTGTCCTGCACAGGTCTGGAAGTCTTTTCTGTCCCGTTTTCAGATAAGGACAAGAGCAGCACTTTTCGTGACGCTCTGCAGGTTTTGGAGCCGGTCACACAAAGAGCTCATTCAACCAACCAGGGCAGAAATATCCTCCCAACGCAGATGCCATCTCTCCAGCCACGTACGGGACACCCGAGAGAGACGTGGCAATAATAACGCTTCGGAAACTTTCTTGGCAGCAGCTCACAGCCAGACATAGCTCAGGTATGTGTGGTCAAGAGAAGAGGGAATTAAACACAACACTCCGAAATGAAATGAAAAACCGCTAACTTGAGGTCAGATTTATTAAGGGCCACTCGAGGGAACGCAGGTTTTTTTTTTTTTTAGATTAATCACATTTACTCATGGTTACATACGCAGACACACACTCACCGTGTTGGCGGTGCCGAGAGACTGCTCTGCAATTACGGTGAAAATCTGAAGTTAAACGTCTTTGCATCGATCACGTTGACGCCGAATGAGCCAATTGGCTCGCGTTCAGCTTTTCCTGTCACATTAGGGATGTCCAGCGGACAGTTGCGTGCATCCCGATGCCAAATCAAATACATCATCGCATAGGTGGAGTGTGGCATGGCTCAGTGGGCTCACATCGAGGCGTGTGCAACAAATTGGCCGTAATACAGAGCAGCTGTGAAAGCGATTGTATAATTACAGATAAATTCAGACATCTCGGGATTCTGGATTTCCCAAAGCAACTCACACACAGTAGGGTGGTCAGTTACCGCAGAGTGACTTCCCAGATAAATTAGGATAGATTGAAGTCTACTATTTGGGGAAATATAAAGGAAGCCTGTCTTAATGAAACACGATGGCTCATAGTGTGTTTTGTATCTACTTTATGTTTATTGTAACCATTGAGAAATGAGCTCTTCGGTCCCACAGGTGCAATTCAAGCTGCCGAGGATGTTGCGGAGGAGGTCTCAGTTTTACTACGAGGCATAAAACCGGGACTAAATCAATATTTGTGAATCAATTAATCTGCGGTGTTGGGATCAGAGCGGTTAGGGGGTCCGGCATCCGGTTGTTCGCGACCTGTCGGAATGGGTTCCATGTGCCGTCGAGATGCTGCTGCACCGCGAGGCTGTCAGTGGCTGGTAAAAATAGAGGGTGTAAGGGATTAAAGAGACAGTCATGCTGCTCTGTCCTGACACCTTTTCGCAGATACGAAACACATTTAATTGAGCGGTTCTTCCACACACTTGGCGGCGTGTGGGTATAATCTCCCATCACCTCAGTGACACCGGGCCTCGAGGGGGGCTTGGGGGAGGGGGGCTTTACGGTAGAAAAGGCCAAAACCCCTTCCACTTATTTTGATTGTGAGCATGAATGCATGCATGCATGGACACACACACACACACACACACACACACACACACACACACACACAATCTTTCCTTACACACATTACACATTGTAAAAGTATAATGTGTAGTGTGAGGGATTACAACTCAAAATGATGTAACATTGTAGTGACTAATCCCAGTGATTCTCCGTTACTTTGACTTGTTTGCTGTCTTATTGCTGCTTACTGCTGTCATGTTGTGTCTTTTTGGTTGGTAAGAAAAACAACACGTAATGAAGCTAATTAAGGCTGGGCGGTATGACCAAAAATGTATATCATGGTATTTTGTAAGATTCTACTGGTTTCACGGTATATCACGGTATTTTTTTCGCGTTAACACATTAACTAATTAACGCCGAAAATGATTTTATCAGCGTTTAATTATTAAGCGGACATTTTTAACACATGAACCGGCCGGCAGCAAGCGGTGAACAGATGTTTGTGTGGTGTCTTCCGTCTCTTCCTGCCTTCTCCTACATTCCCCTGGGTCCTAAGACCCTCCCTGTATGCTTCTTATCACCCTCTATGTACAAAGTTAATTTATAACTAATACCACACATATTACACGGTATCAGCGTTGCATATGTGTCTAACCTAAAAAAAATGTAAATTATTTTTTTAGAGTTTTTAAAGTGTTTTTGTTTGTAATATGTATAATAAGCATATAATTTAGTTATCGCTACTGAGAATTTAACAAACATAAAAACATGACGTAGATAGGTTTGCAGTTTTCAAGGTGTACATTTCAGATTGTATCTATTACATGAAAATAACTCACGTTTTCTGCTGAAGTGATGTAAGTTGCTCGTGTTACCACCAGCGGCATCAACAGTGGCTCCAAACTCGCAAAACGTCGGATTTTTTAAAACTAAAACACTTCCAAACAGCAGACACAGCTCCTCTCTTGGGCACAGACTCTATTGGTGCATCTCCGGTCTCTCTTTGTTCCTCCTGCATCGCTCTTTTCTGTTCTCTAAGTAACGCGACGGAGCCTCTCACAGCTGTTAGCAGACAGTTGTGATACCGGCTAGCTACCGAGCTGTACCCAGCATGCTGTTCGGTGGTGAAAGTGTCACAAATTGTTTATGTGTCACAAACTGTTGTGTGCCATGGTGTTGCCCTGTTAAAGAGCGTTAGTTGTGGGTTATTAATTGTTGTTATAAAGTTATAACCATAATTTAGGGGTCCCTCTCACTATATAAGTAGCTCCAACCGTCATTCACACAGCGGCAAATATTGTACTTTGCTTCCTGTTGAAGAACGATAGCACTTCGGTTATACCGGCATGACGGTATGTGAAAAATTCATATCATATGGGAACTTATAACCGGTATACTGTCCAGCCCTAAAGCTAATTATTTTCTTCTAGTAGACATAGGGATGCAAGTACTTTTTTAACTTGTGTGATTGATTGCATTTGACAAGTAACTAGACCGACACTGGAGGAAAGTAACTAACTATTGTGTTGAGAACAAATTTGACGTACTTGTAAAAATGAAGTATGCCCATTGTTAAAATATAGTTACAAAGGGATTTTACTTTCAGAATCTCATAATAAAACTAAAATTAGCAATTAACATTAAAATGCTGCTTGCATATTATTGCATTTGACTTATTATACTGTCAGTATATTTTGTTGCTAATACATGTGTTAAAATCATGCAAGAGTTTTACTTGTAATGGTATTATTTCAAAGTAAGCGATCTGAACACTTGATACAAAGAACAAAAGCAACTCAAGGTGAACTGCCCTCTTATCAGAGACGTTTATTTTGCTTTTGAGATAAAGTTTGTTCTCTCTACAGTCACACGGTTTGTGACTGTAGCCGTTGAGGCTGCCCACTATCACCACAGCAGAGACCAAAACAGCTTGGCGGCAGTGCCGGCGTTTGGATCACAGTGCTCACTTTGCAGGCAGAAGCTGGATTGCATCTGGCCGTTTGTCCAGCTCCAAGGTGACAGCGAGGCTGTGGTGATCTTTCACAAGAGGGTGCTAGTCACCACGCACCGCGTCAGTAAAACCCTGCCTGAACTTTCAGAGAGTTTAGTGACTGCACAGTCAAACAAAAGCAGGACTATAGAAAGCAGCCTGAACTGTAGAATTCAGTGTTTTTTCTACAAAGTTCAGTAGCAACATCTGTGCACTTTATCATTAATCAGTGGTCCTCGTACTATTTCCTGCTGCGAGCCAAGCCTTTGGGTTCGCGTAGTTCTCCATGTGAGTCAACATTAGCTTGCATTAGACTTTGCCTTTGACGGCAACTTTGTCAGGCCAACATCTGCATTGGCTTAATGCCAATTACATCTGAATATTATGAGGACTTTTGTTGTTGTTTTACTGGATCACTGAATTGGTCACAATTCTCTCTTCAAGACTTGGTCAAAATCTGATATTGATATTCAGGCATTGCATAACATTCAGATGAGCCAAATGAATTTATACATATATGTAGTCTTATTTTTCTCTCTCATAGACGCTCCACCAGAGGGCCAAATCTTGGACTTTGGAGGTTCCAGCCTGATAGCTCATCCTCACATCGGGTGTGTGTGGGGTACGTGCAAGAGGGACAGATATAGAAAATAACACACATTAATTAATATAAACCCCTTTCCACTGCAGCCCGCAAATGTTCTGCTCTTGTGTTGGTGATATTTATAGGTCTGTGACCCTTGGCTACCCTCTCTTACAGAATGGACGTTGGCTGCTTTTCCCAGCACCGTCCTCTCTGCGTGCTCTTTAACTGTATGCCCTTCACCTTTTCTACCAAAGGGTGTTAATGTTACGCTACTGGGACAAAGGTGAAGAACTGATCAAATTGAGCTGATCTCTCAGGTTTCTCGATTTTGAGACAAATGTCACTTTGGCTTGACTTGTATTGGTCTTTTCATATTCAGATTATTTTTGTGTGTGTGTGCAAGGCCTACTGTATCAAGAGGTTAACTGTGATGTGAGAGTTAAAAACTGTCAGTTTAAAAGTAGCAGTTACACATTTACATATGTTGCATTTTTTTAATCCAGTATAGGAGCTGTTTTTGAAACAAATGTTAACCACATGGTGGCGCTCGAGGCAAAGTCTGAGGATCACCAAAGACCATAGGATCCATCCTCTTGGGACCATGAATGTTTTTACTAATTCATCCGATAATTGTTAAGATATCTTAGTGACGACCGAATTGGTTGACCAATTGACAGACATTGCCATCCATACACCACTAGCAATTTGCGTCAAGTGCACAAGGAGTATGGAGGGGAGAAACTGAATATTTGTTTGGAATTATGTAATATAATGTGAAGTACAGGTGCTTATTCTATCTGAATAGTTTTAAGCAGGCTCATGTCAATGGCTCCAACATGGGCTGGACGTATTTAAACCAGACCAGCTTCATATATGACAGCGGTATTACAGGTATTACACTCATATTACCTCAACTACAATATAACATTCAATTGGAGGACTAAGAGGGAAACATGTGCTTCTCAAAGATTTTTTTGCATAGTGTATAATGGTGCCATGAACAGATGATTTTCCATTTAAGGAAAAACATTTCTAATGAGTAACATGCTATAAAATCTGATCTATAATGGCCAAAGCCACAAGAATATGACTGATTTATTTCCCCACAAGAAATGACACCGAAAAGAAACATTAAAATATGATTGAAAAGGATTTAGGTTGGACCCAAGTAGTAGTCACAGGGAAAGGTGAGCAGTTATTGTTGGTTATGGCTACAATTATAAAATATAATAACCTAGGAATACCGAGAAGTAGCACCACATTTGCACAAAAAAAACAAACACAGAGTTTCCATGGCTTACACTGGAAGTAGGGAATACAGATTCCAAGCGTGATCTAACAAAGCTTTACACAATATCCTTAGCTTTTCACCTCTTTCTGTGAAATGAATGTTTAGCCTTTAGTCCTTAAGTTGTTCTTATAACTTGCACAATACTCACTGAAGCACGCCAATTTCCCACAAACTGACTTACATTTTAGACTGCAAAGCTGCATTTTGAGCTTGAGATGCAAAAATTGTGAGAGCTAGGATCTGTCAGGCTTTTGTCTTTTTGTCTTTTGTCTTTTCTTTTTGCTAGTTAAGGGTTTTGTGATGACCACATAATTCCTCAGAGGTCTGGAGCTCCATTGTTACTATATCCCATTCTTTCCAATGGGCTGGATAAAATCCCACAAAGGTACACACTGACAAGACAATGAGTCATTCATTAAAGCCACTTTTTAACATTCTGTTGACAGCTTGCTCTGCTATGAAATTATTGTCATTTCATGCTGTAATACCCAGAAGAACACTATAATAGTGAAATCAAAAGCATATTTTGTATCAAAGGTAGAAAAGACAGCTGATTTATGATTTTAGGAGATGTTCGTAGTGTGGTTTTGCCAAGGAGCTGGGTCATCACCCTCTCAGGTTGCTTAAAACTATAGACGTCACTTGTAACTTGGGGATTTACACCCATCCGGCTCTTCAGTTTGGACACCCGACAGAGGAAGGTGCTCAACAGAACTGACAAGTGGCATTGACAGGACAACCCTTGACTTTTTAATAAAACTTAGAAAGGTCATCCTTCTGGGCCAATCTCCATGCGTGGAGAGCTTTTCTGGCAAACGGAGCAAAGCATATGAAGGTGTTTAGTACAAAACGTTTCCCTCACCATGACAGGGGAGGCAGTGGGGAGGAAGAAATACAAAACAATGGGCCAGAATGTCAAAAGTAACAGGGGGTAGATGTAGTGTTGAAAGGCTGGCGGGTGTCCAGTGTCCTGCGTGGCATTGTGGGATAGGCAAGCTACGGATGATAGAACTGGTCCCACACATTCGTTGTGAATTATGTGTTTCAGAGTTTCGGGGTGGATTCATATGTATTCTTTGTTCTCTGATGAACCGCAGGAATCGTGGAATCTGGCATCATTAAAAAGACTTATGACAAATGTTGAATGGCCAAATAACGTGATTCTTTCAAGAATGTTGCTCCGTTTCACAATATTTTATCAAAAAATTATGCCAACACAGTTTGTGACGGACTTACTAGTTCCCTTATGATTGAAGTGTATGAAAGAATACTATTATTTAAAATGTGTTGAGGACAAGACAAAAGGTTATCTAAGGCTTTGGTTTTTAAAAGGAACCATTCGTAGCCATGAAGCATGCCAGCGCAGAGGGAACTGAACCAAACTTGTACATCAAATAAAACCTTAAGCTGCCAACGTAATTGCGGCTTTAAAGGGGTAAACACACAATGTGCATGGTTACAAGAAGGATTTGAATTACATAAGTTGCATTTGATTGGGCCGCTAAAAAGTGAGCGCACATAGTGTTACGCCTCCCTCCACGCCGCCAAGTAGTGGCATTAATAGTTGAACTGCATTTCTCTGTAGCGTCGTGGTAGCATCGTCGTTTTCTGAAGTGTAGCTGTTCGTGAGGTCGCATCAAACACAAGCTACATTTTCCAAAGTGTTCTGAAGCTCTGATTGGTCGAGTCTTGTCAACTGATTGTCAAAGCGTATCTTTTCTTTCTTGCTCATTGATCTCCCTCTGTTTAAGCTTCATGTATCTCCAGAAAAATAATAAAAACATTATTGGCATGCTAGGATGCTAGGATTGTTGTTTCAGAATAATGTACAGTGCTGTTTGGTGTGTGTGTGTGTGTGTGTGTGTGTGTGTGTAGTTGCGGTGCTGTCCGTAGTCCTGACACAGAGCAGACATGAACAGAGTGACACGGTTTCTTATCCTGCTCGCTTCTCGTGGTTGGAAATAGAACTCTCAGTCCTAATACCATTTTCACCACTGCAGCGGTCCACAGACGACAGGGAAGCACAGATTTGAAAATCGGCAAAGTTTCCCTTGAATGAATTAGACCTCAGCCACAGTGTTTTGAAAATGAAAACGTCTTGGCCCTCTTATATCCAAACACTAATTTCCTGTCTCTCCGGCTTGTTCTGTTAGCTACTACGATCCGCAAACGGTGAGGTGCAGTTTCACATGACCGGCGTGTCCAGCTAGTCGCTAAAAGTCCCATTTGATTGTATTATTCTTTTTGTGAACGCCCCTGAGCGCAGGATGAGTAATCAAAACATTTGAAACTGTAACGGAAGCTAAACTCGCTCTAATGTCCGTTTCACTGGGACTTCAAGAAAGCAAAGAGGTTTCAAAAAAGTTAGAAGGAGATTAATTAAGTATCAGAGTCTACGATCTGGGGGGCATTGTGGGGTCTAAACCAGGTTTTAAGGCAGAAAACATTGGAGAAGCTTAGCAGCTTAGCACCTGTACACCTGCTCTGTAAACAGAGCACAACACAACTACCTCCAATTTGATGTATCAATGTAAGTCCAATTCAATTCAATATGCTTTATTGGCATGGATGTAACAAAACATTGCAAAAGCGTCAAATAAAAAAAAGTATTAGTCAGTCAAGTCATTTATCCTCCCGAAACATGTTTTGTTAGTTGATTTATTAAAAAAACACTGCTTGATCAATACTGACTCCTGCCATAGAGGCAAAATTCTACATTATAAAAGAGACAACTCAGAAATTTGCTTCTGTTGCACCAGCTTTACGTCAATTGTCTCTTTAAAGAGGATATAGCATGCTCATTTTCAGGTCATTTTCAGGTTTATACCTTTACTACAACATGTTTCCATGCTTTAATGTTCAGAAAACATTTCATTTTTCTCATACGGTCTGTCTGAATATACCTGCATTCACCTCCGTCTGAAACGCTCTGTTTTAGCGCCTGTCTTTTTAAGCCTCCTCAATACGTATGTGCAAAAAATTGTCTTTTAATGGCTAAAAATAGCTAATGTTAAGCACCAAACAACAATGTAAAGGCACGTAAAGTAGGACAAAACGCTACGATTTGGTGATATACAACCTCAATTTACGGTTTGTGCAAAATAACAGCAGTAACAGCGAACACATAATGATAGTCTACACTGGCAAACAAATTAGTAGTAGCTCATCACAAATTTATCTAACCCAATATATTTGCTCACCAACATAAAGCGTGAGTGTAAATCAAAGTCATCATGAATGTCCAAGGGGTGTAATCATGGAGAACGTGTTGGAGACGCTTAACAACCGGTGTAATTTGCGCCTCCTTGTCCTCGAAGTTATCCCACCTTTTAAAAAGATGCGTCTTGCTACGGTGGACCTAACACCTGCTATGGTCTAGGTGTAAGATTCAACTTATGCCTATGTTGGAATTTCAGTTTGTGCAAACCTTTAAAATATTAGTTGCGCCAAAACTCTGAGCTAAGCTAGAAATGACTTTCAAACTAGGCTACGCACCTCCTGCAACCCGCTGCAGAACACTTTTCCCATCCACGCCAAGGACGCTTGGGTGTGGTCAGTCAAAGCCTTCAAATAAAACATCTTCAACACCACATTTTCACTGCTGCATATTAAATATGCTGTGAGCTCAACCTTGATCTCTCTACAGAAACATGCTTTACATCAGTCTGTTGGCCTCCAACCATCGGAAATTGCTCAACAGAGTTCTGAAAATGTCCAAGATAAGAAGTGTTTGAGTTCAGAACTGTGACAATAAGATATCACCAACACTATGTATCGCTGATTTATCACAGCAATGGAATTTCACATTTACATTATTTTTCTTCTGTGTTTGAAATGAAGATAACGATTTATCACAATTACATTTACTTTTAAAACATCTTCCATGTGCGTCCAACTGCCGTGTCTTGTTCGACTACTACCACTGAGAGCCTGCATGACGTTGTCGGATTCCACAAACTACGTAAACATTAACAGAATTAAGAGAAATAAATAGAAATAGCCGACATTCTTGCTGATGGTCTCGTTTACATCTGTGGGTCATAGAGAGGCACCAGTATCACACTGAGACATTGAAGTAAATGAACATTTAGTAGTTCTTAGCCTCCATTTCATTCATAACAATCATGGAACACTCTACTCTACCATCATCTCTTATTTCTTCAATTTGTAAATCTTTCATATTAACACAGTTTAAACAATTATTGTTATATAATGTATAAGTTATATAGCACCATTTAAAACAAAGGTACAGAATGCTTTAAAGTTAAAAAGAAATAATATGAGTGCCATCAGTGATGCCGTAAGACAGAAGTGAGCTTTAAGAAGGGATTTCTCTGGGACGTTGTATGGGAAGCGCTGTGCACCTCCGTGCCCCAGTTCTGTCAACTGTTAGACCGCTAGGAGCAACAAACAACCGGAGAGATCGAGCAAGTTGGTCAAACCCCGGTGTCACGGTGGGTCATGGACCATGTGGTGGTGCTTTTGCTCCCCCCATTTGCTAAATTAGTTTCCATTTATTTTCACTTGGCAATAGTGGCTTTAGAGCATGACAAGTTCATAGACACGAACCCAAACAAGCGCTGAGGACCCTGACTGGTGTGTCCTGGAGGGCCAGTCGTTGATTGTGTTTAGTGTTGGCCTGCTGACCCATCCAACAAAGTGACGTGATGTAAACCATCGGTGCACTTCTGGCTTTATTTGACGTGACAGACCTCCGGTAAACATATACACAGCGTGGCCACGCTCACACCACTTCTCCGCCTTTCTGCCTAATTCACCAAACGTGAAATTGATAAGGTCACGTTATCGCTCGTGTGCGGACAAAATTACTCCGATTTAAAGGAATCAATTCATCAATCGTGACAGTTTAATGAGACATTTGTTTCTGATCAGAGGCTGAGGAATTCACCTCCGAGAAGCAACTCAAGTGCTTCACCGCGTGAAGTGCGTATGGGTGGGTTTATTGAGGGGGAGGGGGGGATGTGAAGATCTGGTTTGTAGCACAGTCAATGTTTCTGACAGATCACTGAAACATACCCGCCCAAATCACCAGGTGAATAACTGCCAGTTTGCGTGTAGACATGTTCGACACGCTCTCCTGCTATTTGAGCCTTAATAGGCAGCTAATAGCCCCGCTCTCTGTGAGGTGTTTAAGGTCCACGCTTCGTTCTGTCACTCACTCCCCTGACCTCATTGTGTTTTCTAACGGCCGAGGCGAGCGTCGTCAGACACTGACGCAATGACGCCTCGCAGGCCGTTTCCATACTCAGAGAAACTGTAGAAAAAGCTCCTTTCCCAAGGTGGAAATTCTCATTTTAACTTTTTATTTCTTTTCTCTTCACTTGTCTTCATGATTTAAGTCTATAAACGTCTCCGGTTATCAGAAGGGTCTTGAGGTGCTATCAACATTAGCGATAAGCGTTATTTGTTTATTCAAATCGCTTACACACAATCCCACGCACTCCCTAAATCCGAGAGGAGCGCTGCACAAGATCAACTGCGTGGCAAGAGACACAAGTGAATTGCTTTGGCTCGGCGACGTTTCACTTTATGAGTGCGCACAGGGATGCGGTCATATATGCTGGGTGCTGTTTTGCATTTGGTTGCCATAAAAATACGATCTCACAGCCCAAAACACATCCTTTCAAACTGTTATAAATCAAACTTTGGCACAGTAGCAGGTTTGGCACCAGTCGAGAGAATGTGTCTGCAGCGCTATCGCAGCTTTAATGTGTGGTCACCAGCTGATATGTGTGCAAAGAGAAGATAACCCGCCCTAAATGGTAAAAGCATGTAATATCCCTTTATCTTTTTAGTTCAATGTTTTGGTATCGAATCTCAATCAAGAGCTACAAAAAAATGTCCTTTTGGAGGCAGATCAGCTTGCGGATATCTGCTGGTGACGCATGTGCTCCTTTTTGACAACTGAAATTATGAAGTTGTGACAATTTTAATCCAGTCTTCATGATGACAGTCCCAGATTCAATTGAGATGTGCCAGAAGACGTGGATCGCTATGTTTTTTGTTTCCTTCGGTTTGGCCGGAGTGAACTTGTGTCATAGTCACAATACAGTCCGGAGACAAAAACAGGAGAAAAAAAAGAAATGCATTGATAAACCTTTGTGTCCCATGGAGGGGTCATCTCATGAAGGGGTCATCAATGTGGTGAAAACAAAAGCAAAACAACCCAATCCCTTCAAATTACTGCAGGAATGCACAAGTTGATGTGAAAATGAGGAAAAGGTCAAAACCAGCAATTATTCTTCTGACAGAGAACCCAGTTTATTTTAGCTCCAGTCTCCTTTTGCGTGGTAACATTTCTTCAATATGTGAACCAATAAAAAAAGAAATAAAAAACAGAAACTTGAATTTCGCTTATGAAAATACGGAAACATTTTATACGAAAATATTTTCATATTGCATTGCATTCATCAAAGTTAGTGTAACCTAAGGTAAGTCATCAAGCCTGAGGTGATGACAGCACATTGTGCAGCTGTTCACCTGGCCATAAAAACACATATTTCAACGACTTTTTCCCCGTCATCTTAAAGACACACTATGATTGTAGCTTGCCAGTATGAAATTAAATGATAAAATAATGGGGAAATTGTCAGAAATGTCACCTATACAACATAACAGTAGAATCAACAAAACCTCTATATATTTGTTGGCAGCAAAATGAATTTGAAAGCAGAAACTTCAAACTACAACAACTTCATATTGGATCAAGTCATTGATGAATTAACTAGATGATAGAGACTTCTCTGGCAGTACGACACTGAGTGGTATCACGATCTCCCATCAACGGAGCAAGCAGCTGATTTATATCAGAGCTGCAGAGGATGAAAATATGAGAGTCACTTTGTCCTGTCGTCAGGTGATTCCGATACAGTAGAGGAGGCGAAATTGAAAACAGACCATTTTGCAGGTCTGGGCAAGAGAAAGAGAGAAGGTGGAGCAAAATAAACCTGATACATTTAAAGGGATTCTGCTTTTTTGCAGACTAACAATTCTGCCCTTTGAAGAGCCAGCCACCTCTTTAACTCACTAAATCCCACACACACAAACTTTACTCGCAGTTAAAAAGCAATAGAAAGGCTATTTGTTCAGAAGTTTTCAAAACTAATATTGCAAAGTGCTTTACTGTACATAAAACAGAATTAGTCTACCATGTGTACATCAGACCCGGGGCTCTCAGCCTTCAGTAACTTCTCATTGTTAATATCATTTTGAAGACCATCTTCCCAAATAAATAAGAAAAGAAAACACAACATGATAAAAAAAAAAAATGCAAAGAAATAAACTGGGCAGTCAATATGCGTTAAGGCACTGTCAGCGATCATATTTATTTTGGTTACGACCAAAATAAATATTCTGCTTACCCTCACCCATCACTGCCTGGAGCTCCAAGATAAAGCTTTGGAGCTTTTACTAGCGCAGGTTTGTCACCGATATCCCCTTTTAGTTTCATAAGCCGATCCATTTTGTCAAGTTAGCTAGCTTGCTACTCCACCATGCTTTTATGCTACCCTGGTTATGGGAAATTAGCCCAAACAGCAGCAGCGCCGGGTCTAACTGTCCCTCCGCCTCGCTCCCAGTCGCTCTGGAGAAGGACCAGCTACTTAGCTAACTAGCCAGCCATCCACTTTACCGCCCCACTGATGTGTGTTGTCTCCATAAAAACCAACAACAATCACCATTTTCTTTTGCACGGTTCTACTCCTGTTCTATTTCTATGAGCATAACGCATCAGAGTAGTGCTTGACCAAGAACAGATGAGGGGAGATGATAAACAGATGCAGATGCTTCTGTTTGTCTGAAACAATGAAAAAGAGAAATTGGTCCCATGGGGCTTGGTGGCCATGTGTAGTTAATTTCTTTTTCTGTTTTTTTTTAAGCAAATATTTACATCTTCAACACATGAAACAAGACAACTGCCAACATTTTAGAGTTTATTTATAATTTTTTCTCACAATAGTGAACATATTTGGTATTTATTGCTGTGCCATGCATACTGGTTCATTAAATAATAATAAAAAAAGCAAAAAATACTTTTTGATGCTTTTGTATTACTTCTAATGATTACTACATAAAACAGTAATCAAAAGTTCTATAGCAAGTGCTCTGTTGTATGAGCCGATGCTCGCACCTTTGTACCTTACACTGTATGCTGGCTAACATACATTTTCCACTGTGCACCTTTCATGAACATTCTTTGAACAATTGATTGATTTCACAGACTTTTAGCAGCATTTAATCACAGTTTAAGGGAACTTCAACCCTTTTCTTCTGGAATTTTATAAATCACATCAGTATTCTACACTGTGCTTGCTGCAAGTAAGCTGCATTAAGTTTTTATCGCTTCATCACTCCCAGATAACACAGGTTCAAAGATGGATGTTGCGTCGAGAACAGCATCGTACCGATCCATCTTCCCCGGAGAGTCTTTATATTATTGCACTACCTGACACCGCAAAGACTTTGTGAACATTCTTTGGCCCTCGGCAAACTAACCCTCCGTCCATTAAAGGATTACCACCGTGACGGAATCGACAAAACCCTGCTCCGTCTGGTGTTGGCTGTGTCATACTTCATAAAACCCACAAACAGAGCTGTCAGTAGGTGTAGGTGGGGCGGACAGTAAAGCACAAAGACCCAGCCTTGTTCACCGGGCCTCTTATCTGATTCCCTACCCTCCATCCTTCATACAGTTAGGAGTCCTCTGAGGGGAGTGGGCGCTGAGGTGAAGCAGGAAGTTTTACGCCGCCCCTTCCCTCATTCATCTCTACTTGATAGACCGCCATGCATCACCCGAAAAAGAAAGAGAGAGGACAGTGAAACATGGGAGGCGTACGTGTGGAAATGTGTGCACGACATCCATATTCAGACAAGGGTGTACTTCCTATGTGCGTGCAACACGCGCTTGAACAGACCCAAGTATTTATTGCTCTCACATGCATGATCACACACACACACCTACACACTGACTCAATATGTGTTGTTGATTCCACAGGCAGGTCAAGTCCAGAAAAATAACCGCACGCTGATGTCATGCTCCTTCCCCCGTGTCGGGAGGACCGGCTGGCCCCATTACCGCGGAAGAAAATACAACATGACAAATGGCAGCGAGCTGGTTGTGCATTAAGATGAAGAGAGCAAACAACTCTTGCCAGCAGGCGAAATTAGCAGAGTAAGTAAGAAGATATAGCTCCTCTGATGTACGATGCTGGACAATGTAGCCAATCTGAGGCCAACAGAAAGCGCCTCCATCAGCGTCGTCGTGATCGATGTCAAACAGTGGTCCAAGTAGCCGGGCTAAATTGGTTATCGCAAATTAAAAGCCGCGTTTGCTGCCCCACGCCCGCGGTGGATCAGGTTCCATCGTTTGATTGCTGCCATGGAGCGCTGACGAACACCGAGGCAGTCTAACTGTGTTGCTGTGACTGACAGAAAAGCATGTTTCTGTTTACGAACAACATACTGTATCTGATTGTGTAACTCTACACATGGTGTAAAGGGATCATGGCGATATCAGTGGTCATCAGCTTGTATCAGGTGTCAGCCTGCTGTTAAACTTCACTTTATCTGATCTGGATGAAGAATATACATAGAGAATACTAGCCAAAGGCTGAGGAATGTGACGGGCGAGGGTCCTGTAGTTACGCACTGAAACTGGGAGCAGACCGTGGGATGATTATATCTCCCGTTTTCTCTTATGAGCTTTGCATTTCCTCGGTGGCGGTGCTCCGGAGGTGGCTCAAGGCTTCGGCCGTGAGCTTTACAGCACCCGTTGCCTGGACCTCGCCACTCAGCGGAATGTCCTCGCAGCGATGTCAGCGACCCATCAGACCCGTCATGAAACACATACCGCTCCTCATATAGCATGCTTTGTGGGTGTGTGATGTTTGCGCTGTGTTATTACCACTCGTATCTATACAATCGTGTTAAAATTACATTTTCTCTCCCTTGAGAGTCCCAGGTCCACCCACCGTAGTCTCGCTAAATCCTGTGGGGAAACACTGTAATATACAGTAAATATGGTGAAAGAGCAGTTTTATTGAGCGTGATTGAAGACTCTTTATTGCAGGAAACGGCACTTTCAGGTGTTAATTAAATGATAATTTTCCTGCCATACCTCCTCTTGCCTCTCATTAATCTTGCACTAAAAACTTTTAATTAACACTGTAACGACAATAAAAAGGAAAATCTTTGCTCTTGACACCTCCATTGCAGAGATTCAGGGAAACGAGGACTCACGCAAGCTGGCGAATTCACCCGGATGTCTTTGCAGTTGGTCATACATAAATAACCCAGAGGGTTGCTTTCTGTGTTTAGCTCTGGTTGGACTCGGAGACAAGCGTTTGAAATAAGTCATGTAAAAATCATGTTTGTTTGGAAAGCTTGCCTCAATTTACATTGTTTTGGGCAAGTCCTTGTTTATCAGAATCTCTCCAACAAAGGTGGCCAAGGCAAACTTAACATGAACCATAGAGCCACGATCACCACAGAAATGTGTGTGTCATTACAGAAATCCACTGAAACAGTTTGCCTTTCTAATTTATGCCCCAATTATTGTCCAAAAGGAAAAGAGGTGCCTGGTTCTTATACTTTATATTGTGTTTAGACGGATATGGTGATAAGTTGTGTCTCTTCTTGTCACTGTGTCTGTGGGTATCGGACTAAGACACTAATCAATAACACACTTCTGAAGCCTCATGTTCCATTATGCTTGCGTGTCCAAAACATTGTGTGTTTGTATGTCTGCAGACTGTATTTCATTTTAGTTTGTCTCAGTGTTTTTGTCCTCTGCAGACCTGCATTGTCCAGTGTTTATAGAGCACAGAGTTGCGAACCCAGAACAACGTTGCAGATATGTCGTGTGCTGCCAAACCCTCGTCTGACCTTTGCAACAACCGAGCGTTGCAGCAGCAAAGGTCATATTTTGTTTGCAGGCTTGTTTTCACATGGGGTTTGCTTTTGATTGCGAACTGAAAGCAGGATTCAACTGACTACATTGGGACAAATTTCGATCCCAGCGATTTGCAGAAAATGATTCCACCGTACACAATAGAGACAAAGTAAACTAAAGCGTGAGGGTGAGCTGTTGGAAAAGGGCACCTCAGATGGGACCGGTACCATGCAGCACACAATAATATACAGGACGTCTTAAGAGATATACACATCGACGAGAACATTGAAATTCGTTTTGCTGTAGTGAAAAATTGGTAAAGCACAGAGGAAAAACAAACCGCAGAAGTTCTTGGAGGTCTCAAATTGAAAATGGACCCAAATCACTCATCTATCTTTTTAAATAGTTTTTGCCCTTGTTTCTATTTTTTCTGATGTTTTGTCATTTATTTTGTTGTGCTACCATGGTGCCATACCCCTAACTCTGAGGCCATCAGGAGATGCCTCCTTTTTTCCTAACTTCTCTTTCCCTTTCTATTGCTAAGTAAGAAGTGGACTAAAAGATTTAACATCATACTGACAGACAGAAACCTCCACACTTTTCCGTTCACCTCGGCCTGACCTTCATGAGTCGAAGATGGGAGAATTGGAGGCGGGACAAGGATTGTGTATGGCTGCACTGACAGGAGATAGAGGCCATGCCTGTGGTGAGTGCAGACTCGGAAAACCAGGGGGGACATAACGAAGAATGGCAGCCACCTTGTGCTAATGGCTCCTCGGTGTCACTCTTCCAGTGGTCTCACCCCGATGACATCATGGCTCCAGGCGGGAACATGTCACAATGGGTTGTTTAGGAAATCCATCAAATCATCTGCTGCTGCAGCAGAATTTAGTCCGGGCCACTATCGATGACAATGAAACATTCTTTAAAATCTCCAAGCACTATGTTTCTATCTGCTTTATCAGTAACTTTTTGACTTTTTAAAGTTTGGTCAAAGAGGTGCTTTGAGCTAAATGCTACCGTCTGCATGCTAACATGCTCACATTGGCAATGCTAACATGCGTTCGCCATCTTAAGCATGTCAGCATGCTAATGCTGCGTTCCACACAACTCGGTGGACGGAAATTACCCAGATGAAATTTCAAGCCTCTGACCTCCAAGCGTTCCATTTGCCAAAATGTAAGTACAAACCATGGCTGACCGTGACAAACTGTTTCTTTGGTGTACACACAAATGATTTCTCCGTAGTGCAGCCTCCACATTTTTTCTGGCATTTTCAATGTTTTACCAAATAAATTTTGTGCAGAGGCGATAATGTTCAGAGATTGTTTATCGTATCAGCTACCTAATAACATGGCAACATATTTTGGCATCAATTTAAAAGCAGAGCAGGTTTTACGATATCAAAGTATGTTTTTTTTTATTTGTATTAAATACAGGTTGATGGTTTAGTTGATGGTTTACCATTTACGATGTGCGCTTCCATTGTTGTGTGACGTCGGACAACTACAAGTGGCATTCCATTGCACTTTTTGGAGTTGTCTTGAACGCAGCATGACATTAGCTAATTTGGACAAAGCACAAAGTACAGCAGAAGCTGATAGAAATTAGTTTTGCAAATATATTTCCATAGAACAAAGTAGGAAAATGAAAATGTTGACCTGATAATGACCAACCCGACAGGCCATTAACCAAATACTGCTATTTTAGTGAAATGTTCTTTTTTTTTCTTCATTGGAGACAGGTCTGTGAGGATTTAAGGATTTCATTTTTAATCCCATTCTCCGAAGGGTGTGGCAAAGCAAAACGGTTCTTACTGGGCCTCTGTTCAACTGTATACTCAGCTGGATATCTGCTTTTCCTCTTCATCCTTTTGTGTTTGTCTCTATAGGGAAAACCGTTGGTGGTTGAGCCTCAGTATTATTTTCGAAAAGGATTTCTGTAAGCAGGCTTAAAATCGTGATGTTATTACTCTGTAGGCTTATTGCAAAGTTGTTGAAGTGGCTCCAGGGAGTAATCTACCAGTGTAACTCTTTTCTCATTACATGCCCTTCGGCACATCCACTCAGACAGAATCCCGCACAAAGTCGAAATCCACTCGGAGCAAACACAAAAGTACAATTCCTCAACTCTCACCTTAGAGCCGTTGAGTGTGAAAAGTGAAGTCATCACTCAAGGCTATTGTTGTGAGATTAATGGTTCTCCAGGGCCCCAGCAGACCGGACTGTGGATCTTTCAGAAGGTACTCAGAATATTACAAATCCGCCCTCAACTCAAAAACAGCAGAATAATACAAGATCGACCCGCATTTGCACTTGCAAAAAGTTCCCTTTGCTGGTGATTCAATGGCGTAGATGCTGGCACTGGTTCAGCATTACCATGACACTGTGTTTGAGTTTGTGGGTGTGTGTGTGTGTGTGTGTGTGTGTGTGTGTGTGTGTGTGTGTGTGTGTGTGTGTGTGTGTGTGTGTGCCTCCCTTTAATCACCTTCACCATGACAAACGGTGAAACCTTGGCGAATGAAAAGGTGCCATCAGTGTTTTGGCTCGGTTACGCAACCGCTTAATCAAATTCAAATTATCGGAGATAAAAGAAACGGGCAAACACTGAGAGTGCTGAAGCTATTCAAGCATGTCTGAATGAGTTGCTGAGGTTTGTCTTTCCACTCAAACGGAGCGCTTTTTGTCTTCTGCATCCAGTGACAACTGCATTTGTAACTTGTGGGTTACTTTGTGTCCTGGCCAGGGATGGAAGATTAAAGAGCCACATTTATTAATGATACATTTCGCAGTGAATAGAAAAAGTATATATATATATATATATATATACATATATATATATATATATATATATATATATGTATATGTATATGTATATATATGTATATATGTATATATATATGTATATATATATAGATATGTATATGTATATATATATATATAGATATATCTATATATATATATCACACACACCAAACATCAAATCCACATTTCTTCCTCATAAGACCTAACCGATTTTATATGTATATATATATATATATATATATATATATATATATATATATATATATTTCATATTGTAATGCATGTCTTATATGTTGCCCCACTTTACAGATGTCCGCCTTACAAGCAGACTACTGGTAGGCACTCCAAGGTAAATCAATTCCCGCCGGCCCCCAACCCCCACGGCACAGGGTGACAGGTGAGTGACAGAAGCTCAGTTCGTATAACTTAAGATTTTCAACAAAGAGGTGAAACTGAGTGGAGCTGACAGGGAGAGAAAACTGCTAAGACGTAGAGTAGCTGTGGTTAGGACAAACCCCGTTGGGCGTTTTTTTCCAATTTAACATTGATTAGCCTAAAGTTAGCATTCAGATTCTGTTAATATGTATATTTTTTGGTTGAACATTTATTTGTTTCTAATTTCATTTCAATGGTACATTTGAGTTGGTGAATATAAGTGAAACTAATTTGGGTTCTAAAGGAAAGGAATACGTTGATTTGAAAAAAAGGAAGTGTATCAGAGAATTAAAAACTAAACAGAGGACCTTTTATAAATATATTTGTTTCTCTTATTGTTCTAAGTCATCAGTCGTGTGTGTTGTTGTTGAGCTGGAGGTCTTATTGCTTATAATTAATTTAATGAACATGTGACCAAACCAAACTGTAAGATATTTTGAAGAACCAAAGATACAGGATACTTTTAAATAACAAAAGAACTATATTATTAATGGGCTCACCCTGCCTATTGCATTTAGTTGTGTAGAACTAATACAACTATGAAAAAGCTTTAGTCATTAAATCAATATTAACACTACATTACAATCATTTAGCAGACGCTTTTATCCAAAATGACTTACAAATCAGTATCGAGCTACACACCGTAGACTCAGCTACGGGAGCAATTTTTGCTCACATTGACTTGTCACATTGTCTTGCTCAAGGACACATTGACATGAGACTAGCAGAGCAGGAGCTGGGGATCGAACCGCCGACGTTCTGATTGAAAGGCGGCCCTGCTCTCCACTTAGCCACGGTCACCCCAAACTAAAAGTTGGGTAAACAATATTTTTTTTTTTCCCACTCCTCGGTGTAAATGGCTTCCATGGCTTTATTTAATCGTTAAGCAACTGCTACCGAACCAGAAGCGACTGGATAAAGATCTAAAACCTCTGATCTTCTATGTTTCCACATCACGTATTCAATTTTAGATCAGCGGAAGGCAGTGTCATTCAGATTGATGTTGAACTGTACAAAACGTCCTCCCAAACCTTTCACAAGTAAAACATAAACCAGATTCCCATGAAGGCCAGCTGCCTCAAGGCCTCTCACGACTGACATGACCTCCACTGTATTTGACTGGCACCAGCAAAATGATTGCGTTGCATTTTGCTACACTGGGTGTGCGTTGGATGTATGTATGGGACAGGAAGGACAGGACAGACAAGCCCGGGACCTCAAAGGGTCAACAATGAGCAAATGATTGTACTCTTGTAGCTTTGAACACCAGGTTTGTTTTCTCAATAAGTTTACATTCCAGTAATAAATCAGATCTGAGATTACACCACTCCATTACCGTATCATAAATATAAGCAGCTTGTGTTTCCAAACAATCTTGCTCGAGTTGGACAAGTCAATGCTGGCTGTGATGCAGCAAAATATGAGAATGTTGAGTTTGCTGTTGCAAAATGGTTTTAGTGCATGTGTAAGTTTCCCCCGTAGTTGCTACGCCTGTTAAGTTATTCACAGCACGTAGTTTACGATGATAACTGGTGGTTCCGTTTCCCACTTGAAATCACAAATTCACAAAAGTCACTGTTTGGATCCCATCACAGTTTTGAGTCACAAATCTGCAGAAAAACGTTTTTTTTTGGCCACCATTACGAAAAAGGGGGGAATCCCTACATATCAATTAAACCACTAAAATTAATGTCATATTTTAAACTTCATCACCTCATTTCTACCCAACAAATGACGATTACCGGCTGAAAGTGTAACTAGTAGACTTTTATCAGTTGTAGCAAGCTAGCTGTGTTAGCCCCGTGAGTCGGGAGGAAACATTCTTTCCAGCGGACTCATTTTAAAACAAGAATCTTGAGTCTTGAATTTCCATTTGAAGGGTACATACAGTACATGCTGACTGTTCAGGGAAGCAGGTTTAGTAAATGGATAAATTTATCGTTGACAGAAGGCTAGACGTTACACCATTTCCTACATCAGTGAGTCTTTTGAGTAGCTCTTCATAAAAGTGATGTGTAGTTTTAATTTCACACGCAGAGGTGCAGATTATCTCCCACTTCGTCTCCCTTGGACAACGGTAACTGGCGCCAAGATTTTGGGACACCGTCAAAGTACGTCAACCGAAGCGCTCCAAGAGATATTTGCACATGCTTTGTGTCTCGGCCAGTCTGGGTTATTCAAGGGGTTTGTTATCTCGGGACTCCTTCATGCGTTCGTTCACACCGCCCCTCAGCTCCCACACGGAGCGCCCGACTTTTTGTAGCCCCCTGCTATCACCCAATACACACAATCTATCAAACGCGTGCAGGATGGTGCAGACTCATTTAGTATAACATGTAAGCAGGAGCAGGCACCCGGAGACGGTAAACACGTGTGCACAATGGCGCTCTGAGGTGTAGGAGGACACGCACACTCCAGCGCAATGCACCGTCACACAGATTTGGATGTTTTGGACTCGAGAGGAATGTTGAAGCCCGGCCAGATTTGAAGACAGCTGTGTCTCCCCGAATCACAGATTTTAATGGACTGTCCATAACAAGGACTTGACCTTTGACCCAGAGCCTTTCAGCGCTGTGTTCCCTCACTCTGCTCCTTCTTCTGGCCTAATGATGAAGATGCATTCCTTCTTCGACTGCTCATTCTTGGATTTCACTTTTGTTTTCTTGAAAATATAACAGCAGAAGGGCCGGGTGGGAGAGCGGCGTACTGTAGCCGACATGAAATGAAGGAAGGTAGGGACAGGGCGTGTAATGGAGATAAAGTGGGTGGATGACAGCCCGAGAGTAAATCAGAGCGCAGCTTTTTGCTGTCTTTGCAGAATCCCACATTCAAATTGGTTCTGCTTTTTCTTTAAATACTGAAGTTTAAAGCCTCAGAAGGAGAAATGCATCAAGTGATGTCACTTGTGTCAGCGTCGGACGAGGCTGAAGACCACACCTTTAAAATTGCTCAAAAATAATCTGGGGATGTGAAGATGGAAAGAAGGGAGTTTACCAGAGCTGTGTCAGCAGAGCTCTTCATCTCTGCTCGAGGCTATATTAGCCGCTACTAGCATTACACGCTTAAATCTCGAGTTGCATTGTGGGTAATATGTGGGCATCAGGTTTTGACAAGGAAAGAGAATTTATGGAATACAAATATATATATATATATCTCTATCAATGGCAATACCTTATTTTTTAAAACTGTCCATCATGACTCCAACAATGTTATAGCAGTTCAATGCTAAATAGGTTGAGTACTCTTTTTAAGATTTCAATTCTGGTTGCTGGTGGTAATGCTAAGAGGTCCCACAGTTGCCAATGACACCTTTAATTGATCACTGGGAGAAGAAGACGAGCAACTTGTGTATTTTCTTAGTTTTATGAGCATTAAGAAAATCTGCAGACTATTTAGAAATTGCAGCTATAAGTTTATCTATTCACAATCACAAATGTGCCCAAATTTCATTCAGTACGTACATGCATTTGTGTTTTCTTGTGAATCAAATATCACTCGAATACGGCATCACTAAGCCACTGACAATACAAACTACTACAAAGAAAAGTATAAAGAATGCAAATACATCACATGGCTACAACAGAAAGAAGATCTCACTTGCCACGATGATGGTTTTCTCTTACCGTGAGGGAGACAAAAGACTGTAAAAACACCTAGTAATGTCCCTCCCTCGGGTGTACTTGTGATATAGCACCTGTCATTGTACAGTATAGAGGGGAGTGAAGTTGTATCGTGAGTTTTTTTTGTGTCAACACACAGGAAAAAAAAAAGTCAGGTCAACCACATGAGCCAGCAGTCAGCAGTGCCTGTAAACCGATCCTCATAGTCTAAGCACATCCTCTGTGCTGGGGTCCCTTTTTTGCCAGGCACACACACACACACACACACACACACACACACACACACACACACACACACACACACACACATTCGTGCACACACACTCGCATTCCTCTGCAGGCTCTGCGAGGGGCAGGCGCAGAGCGTGCTGAAAAGCTCGCAGCTTGTTCTTCAGAGTGAGCGTCTCTCTCTCTCTCACTCTCCCCAGTCGTTAAGTCAGAGAGCAGAGGAGGAAGGGAAGGCAGAGAGACCAGGGGAGGTCTGACGCCACCATCCACGCTTGCACCTATTTCTGAATGCACAGATTGATAAATGCATGCACGCTGCGTCTGGCTTTGATTCACTGGAGGAGTGTAAGGAATTGTACCCAAGCTGTTACTCTGTAAGACATGTGTACAACTTCTCCCGCCAGGACAAGAACTTGAAAGGAGCTTTGGAGACGCAGCATGCATAAATGTCCAACGGTGAGAGAAGCCGTAGCTTTCAACGCTGGAGGTCCACTGTCAGGATGGATGACACAGGCTAACAATGCACCCCACCACTTTCTGATCCAGCTTTAAAGGTACACATTTAGTCAAACGAAGAAGGACCGGCTAAAGGCACGAGAACCCAATTCACCTGCGACTTTGACCCCCAGGCTCATATGATGCTGTGGTACAACTTTGGCCGCCGCTTGTTCTCCCTTGCGGCACTTCTGGTGATTGTGAGCTGCGGAGGAGGGGAGCAGCGCAGAGGAACGGATAGCAGCAGCAGCAGCAGCAGCAGCACCAGCAGCACAGGTGGCAGCAGCAGTAGCAGCAGTTCTGGAGGAAGTAGCAACCGACGCTTTCACAAGATCCAGCATGGCCAGTGCACCTACACGTTCATCCTGCCGGAGGGCGAGGGAGCCAGAGGAAGCTCCTGCAGGGAGGCGAAAGCCGGCAGCCCGCAGCACAGCGGCAACTCTCTCCAGAGAGATGCTCCGCCGATCGAGCCCGAGTTCCCCAGCCAGAAGATCCAGCAGCTCGAGCACATTATGGAGAATTATACCCAGTGGCTACAGAAGGTAAGGAGTGAGGGATGGGGGGGTTCAATGCAGTGCCAAACAAAGTCGAGTGGTCCTTTAAAAAAATATAATAAAATCAACTGTTTGATATCACATCATGCTTTCTTAGTGACGGATCCAAATAGGAATTCAGTTAAATGTCCCTGTGTTTTGAATCACATCTGTCCCTTTTGAAGTGGTCACGCCGTAGTATATATTTGTTGAGATATTTGTGTTCCCGTGTGTGTGTGGTCTCCGCAGAGTGTCTGTTTGTGGCTTCACAAGGTTTCACAATGGTCTCTGGACGAGGCTCTCAGACTAAATTTGCGGTTTTCTCATAGTCGACATGTTGTTTGTCAAAGTGTTTGTCAGAAGGAAGAAGTTTTATGTGCTTTGGAGGTTGAGATTTATTTATTTTTTGTCAGGATGAGGCGGGGTGATGCTCTGCCTTCGATGTCATGATTAGATAAACTCAAAATTACATTGAGGTAAATTTACAGAACGGCTGTATTTCTTTATTCCTGATTAATTGTCATAACACAGCTTCTATCCAATAACACAATGTGTACAGAAGACAGATATAGCAATGTAATTTAGAAGAACCCTGCTATGCTGTTATGTAACTGTGTACATTATCTGAGTCGAACTTTTTGTTCTAGATGTCTCACAGCTGTCAGATTTTTTTTTCTTCTTTTTAAGCCTCCACAGACATCTTGTACCGCTGCGTCTCTTCTCGTCTGTTGCTCCGTATCCGTCCAGAAAACGCATCTACGTTATCCTTCTATCTCTTTATTTCTTTTCCTGAATAAACTACACTTTGAGTAAATTCCACAGATGTCCTTTTGAGTTGCGCAGAGCGTCAGCCGTAGAGCAGAGGTAGTTATATGTCAGTCACCCCCTGTTCTCCAGTGGGCTGTCTCTTTAATGGCAGGAAGTCAGAGAGAGTCCCTAGAGACGCTCAGAGGAGGAAAAAGACAGAAAGAGAATGCTCCCTTTTATTTATTCAAGTCAAGGACATGTGAGTATAACTTGAAAATCCAGACTCCCATATAAAAAATAAAAAAAAATCTCTAACCTGTTTTATTTTTCTACAGAATATAATCCTCTATTTTATTGAGCTGATGTGACATAAAGTAACTCCCATTTAATGACTCTTGAACAACCGAATTACAATGTATTTATAGATCCACTGAGGTGTTCGCTATGTTCAAATATGGCTCCACTGTAATGTTAATGAGCTGCGAATCATCGCGAGGCCATCGCTGATATGGCTTGGCAGGCACTCTGCTTTTCTAAGCTTTGAGACTTTGTGTCTCCAAAGAGAGCGAGACTATCTTGCTGAAATGAATACACAAATCAAATAAACAAACTTCCAGATTCGGCTCCTCAACTTCCCACAATGTTGTTCTCAAGTAAGATTAGCAGGTTCAATCTGATTAATTGCACAAAGCTAATGGTTTAGTATTTTTTTTGTCCACGAAGCAAATGCATGCGGGGATAACACCCGATGGAGTTGATGGACTACAGTGGAACTGTGGAATAAATCAACTTGAACTTCATCAATACCCCGAGTCTATTCATTAGCAATCGGCGTGTCCTCCCAAATGTGTCTTTCTCTCCTATGCGCCTGCTTTTCATTTACTCTCGGTAAACTTTTCACTCCTCAGGTTGGAGGAAATAGTCATTCCTCATCAATTACCTAGGCGCTGGTCGCAGCCTGTTACAGCAGGATGTTGATTGAGTTTGTAATTTAGGAGGTACAGTGTTGGAGAAATGTAGATTCTCTCACTAGACCACGGAGCAGATAGAAATCAAAATGAAAAATTGTATGAGAGGTATTGTGAGTTTACATGGCAGAATCTGAAATATCATCTTATAATAATATGTGTAATATCAGCTTATCATTAGACTGTACAGAATACCACTGACTTTATCTCAGTTTAGAGGAGGAACTCACTGTATATGCCATGTATATGTCAAGGTTGAAAACATGGTGTTTGTGTGTGTCTAAGCTGCAAAAATCAGCACTTTTTTTCTCTTTAGAGCGCTTTTTTTTATAGAAGAGTTTCAGCACCAGCTCACTATTTGAAGTCTGTAAACCTGTGTGTGTTTCCGCATGGCTCCCAAAAGCGATCAATGTGTCAAGAAAGGCCAGGGGTGAAATAACACCGGCTTTATCTTTGCTCAGTGGACCTCATCCGTCTGTGATAGTACAAGTGATACTATGAAAACAGAACGGCGGCGTTGGTAGACCGAAGGTTTGACTAATGAGACCTCTCGAGTAACTCCCTCCTCAGACGCGAAAAGGGCAGCATGTGAAAACGTCTGCCATCACCACCGACCATGCCTCTTTCCTTGACACTGTGGAGGCTTGGCTAGGCCGCAGACATTTGTCATTTGAAAAAGAAAATTTCATTTCTAAAAATCCAATATTGAGTACATTCAAAGATCATGTTCTATAGTAATAGTTAGCAGATTATATTTAGAAATATGAGATAAACATAGTTAAATTAAACTTCACCCCCGGGTCTGAAACTAAGTCCACCCACTGCATAATTTTGAAAAAATGCAAAAAAGTGGGCAAGGGACTGAAATATTAAACCACGCCCACTTTTGTATAACGAAGGCCTTGACGCAGTGTCGCCAAATATGAAAGCTAAATTAGCTTGGAAACTAGCAATATAGCATGGAGCGCTGAATTTGATGGATTTACTGTTTATCATACGACAAATAAGACGAGAATTACACACCCAGTCCCTCCGCCTCACTTCTCGCTGTTTAGGGACTACTTTGCCGGGAGGATAGTGGGCAATATCTCCAGAGACGGACCGTCATGGCTGTCAGTAACTGGAATTCAGCCAGCTCAAACCCTAGCGCCTCCGTCTCCTATCCGCGGGGAGCAGGGACTTAGCGCTGCCGCTAGCCACCAGCCCTCTGCTCCGCTCATTTTCTGTAACCAGAGTGACGTTAGCATTAAAACACAGTTAATTTAGAAAGCTAATGTTAGCTAGCTATCTAGCCAGGCGCTCCATGAGAAAGATTAAACACCTTAATGCTTCACATGCACGCTCTTGTCACAGCATAGGAAAGCACATGGCCATCTCCAGTCCACAGAAAGGAGAGAACAGGCTTGAGCTCTGCTGTAACGCTACACAGTGGCTACGGAAAAAAGTGAAGTCAATCGACGGTGTGGGGAGCGCTGAATTTGTTAATTTCATTACGCAGGTTAGTCCCAAACGGTCGACTCTATCTCAGAATGGATTTGCAGGATTAGGGATGATTTAAAACAATACATGGCGTTTCGAGCCATTTTGAACCAGGAAATGCGTATTTTTATTAACACCAGCGTTGATGTGTTTCATCAAAGTACTGTTATGTCATTTACTTTCTACCTTAAAAAAACATGTTTAAGTGTGCAAATACTCCCTGGATGCATCTTGTTTAAAAAATATTGGACACAAGTAACAAGTGAAAGATCAGCACAAGAAAAGAATTGGCGTAGACAGTTCAGAGGGGACACTTAAACACACAGTGGTAATTAAGCCTAATTGCTCTGCATGGGGGGGACATCAGGATGCAGTTAACATTTTTCATTGGACAGAAGATTAAGTGTCCTGGCCAGTCTATCTATCTATCTTAATCACGACAGCGTTTTTTTTTTTTTTATTGCTTGTCTAAGAGAAAGCTCGCCCTGATGTTTGCTCCAGCTCCTGATGAAAGAGACGGACCGAGGAGATTCAGATAGCACTCCCGTGTCTGGGTGCTCAGTCCAGTGTGGGGGGTAGACAGGGAGAGTGATGCAGCAAACAGCTGTTGAGGGAAGCATTTTAAGTCTGAGATCTTTCCTTCCTTCAACCCGAGGTAGAGTATATGGACCCTGATAACATTCCTGACAAGTCAAAGGTGACTTGTGTTTGTCCAAGAATTACTTCCGTGGCCTGCCTGCAAGGCGAGGAGGCTTTACTGTCAGCGAGGAGATGCAGCAGGAAACAAGCTACTGCCCACATGAAACAATACCAATTAACCTTTAGTTGTGTAGCATCTTTCTTGACACAACATAAAATTACATTAAAAAAATAATCAATCAATACTGTAAAAAAAATTGGGCTGTTTCAGACAAAAGTTGTTGATCTTTGGAGAGATCAATAATAGAATGGTGGTCTTACATTTGTCCTCTTGCTGTGAGGTGACAGTGCTAGCCACTACACCACCTTGCAGCACCAAGTCAAGTCAATTTTATTTATTTGCTTCCATATTGCAAATAAAAAATTGGCCTCAAGGGGCCTCAAACTCATTTTAAAAAAGGCATTTTTAGTTGCCCTCTTTTTCTTGGCCGGAATTGACTCACAATCACTCCCCTTCTTTCTTTTTCATTGACCATGTGAAACATCCCAAAATAGACATTGTACAGTCCGTGACAGATTGCAACCCCAGCTCTATTAGACCCGTCTGTCACAGTGTGACAGTCATTGAACTTATTATTTGTCACCAGTCTAAAAGCTTTTAGGCTGCAGGTTTTATAGTCTACAAACCCTCATAATTAAGGCTTTTTTGGAACAACCAGAACAGTTGCAGCTCAAGGATCGATGGCAGCAGTCAACAAAGGGAAAGTAGTTTGATTTGCTTTCCTGTTGAGAGTTGAATGAGAGACTGTTAGCTTAGCAGGAGCAATTACCTCCTGAAAGTTACTGATCCAGGTCCAACAAGAAGTCTGGCACATAATCCCAAGTAAAACCGTAACTTGTCATTTTTACACTTTGGTTTTAGTATGGATTAAATAAATGAGATATAAAGTTGCATCCTGCATTTAAGAGCTTAAGAGGTGTCAAATTTGTTGCCTTTGGAGCGGTTTCCCCTTCTCTCGGGTCTTTATGCTAAGCTAACTGTGTTCTGACTATACAGACGGGAGTGGTATGAATCTTTCATTTTCAACACTAGTACCGATTCCATACCTGATATTGATAGCTATTTAAATGCCTTTTCAGTACCATACTTCAAGCAATATAAATATTTTCTACAAAACCCTTAAATATTATGTTTTCTGAACATGTGCAGCTACTGGAGCTTTTCCCAGAATAAGTCTGTAATGTGCTAAACTGTCTAAATGAAACCTGACCAATGATAAATCATATACCAGCTCTCGGTACCTGACTTTTTTAGACACCTTCCGTCATTACCAAAAGAAGTAATGGGTTTTTAAACAAAGCTCTACCCACAGGTAGTAAGTGGACTGATTGGTGTAATACGTCATTCTTTTTAGTGCCTGTTACAAGGCTGCTGAGCTTTTGTTAAGCTGAAGCACAATGGGGTCCAGTCTCTTGTTGGAGACGGAGAATGGATTGGTTAGTCGAGATAAAGAAAAGGTTGCATTGTTTAAGATAAAGCACACATCTCACCGCACATTTTGAGAATATCCTTTCTACTTCTCTAATACGTAATGGACGATGAAAGTTTTGGCCAAGATAGAAGTTTAGCAAGCCAAATTTGGTTTCTGCTGTTGGGAGTGAAAGTAATGGATCTTGTCGTTTCTCTCCTAGACAGTAGAAAGTGGTTGAGAGCAGTGTTTCAGGACGGCCTGTGCCAAACTAAGCTGTTGAACAAAGGGAGGGGGGAAACTATCGACGGTGTGTCATCCTTGTGTAATTCCCATCATTCTGCCTCTTGACGAACATGACCGTACTGCAATAACAGCGGTTTGAAAGGATATAGCGACATGTGGGCAGCAGCTTGTTTCCCTTCCATACTGGGAGTTCATACGAGAAAGGGTGAATATGTTTCTCTCCTTAGTGTTATCAGAGGGCCACACAGCATGCCTGGGGATCCAAGGAGAAAGCTATCTATTTTAGGGGTGACTGCCTCTATGAGTGTTTATTTTCACTGATAATGTGGGCCAAAATCAACAGTCGGATGATGCAGAAAGGCTAAGAAATGCTCCGAGGAATAAAAAGCTCTTCCTTCCTGACCCCGAAAACTTGTAAAAAGGAAACCATGGAAATTGCTGAAGGACACTACAATAACAGCTTAAAAAAACGCTATGACTAAAAGCAAAAAGGAAACAGAGCTCTCTGCTTAGCATGTCATGGGAATAGGGAAAAACATTACGGCCATGCCACAGTATTTCCACATGGATGTGAAAACGGAGCCCAACATCGTTTATGGGTCTGATTTTCAGAAAAAGGGGGCAATTAGTAGTTTTGTCACGCTCAATATGGCAAGCCACTTTGTTTTGAGACCCCCCCCCCCCCCCCATTTTTCCAGAAATCATATTTTAGTGCAGTCGGTGGCCCTGAACATGCTGTAAATTTTGATATTGGGCAGGCAGGTTTTGTACACCTCCGTCTCTTTAAAGCTCAATAAACGAAGATGGGTTTTTTTCCTTATTGCAGCTATAACACAAGCATTTGGTTCCTTTTCTATCACTCATCGGAGTGAATCGCTCTCTGGTGGGCACTTTATGGGGGATTTATTTTGTTTTAATTATAAGGTTATACATTTGGCTAAATGCGCGCAGGATTTATGACATCCCTTCTGAAAACATTGTTGCTTGAAAGCCTGTAGCTTGGCACCCACCGATGCATCTGTGAAATAAATTGAGAGCTTCCTCTGATGGTTTGTGTTTCCGTGTGCCCTCGAGTACATTCATCCCCGTAATGTGGCTAATTTTTCTTCATTTGGGTCCCGAAGGTTTTATGACTGCCAGTGCTCTGCAATGTGTCACTCAGATATGGAAGTGATCTCTTTAACCTGCATTGATAGATTTGTTTAGGTTACTTGGAGGAAGTGAAACCTGCTATACACACAAAATTGACATATAAGCGTTTCTTTTCCCTGGCTCCCTGTTGAATGTGAGAATATTCACTCTCGTTTTAGCTCTGTTTTGGGTCTCCTCAAAATAATAAGCGTCCGATTAAGTTAGTAGTTCCAAATGTTTTTAAGGTTGCTCCTCCACGACTTATTTTGGACTCGCAGTAGTGAACTTTGTCTTCTTCACTCACTGACGCATGTTTTTTGTGTGTGGCTGTGAAATTACTGTCTGTGCTGCTTTGTGCAGACAAATAACTATCATGACATCAAGCATCATTGCTGATATTTAAAAAAAATGGCACAAGCTTTCTGCTGTGATTTAAAAGACACTGATGAGAGCCATGAGAGTAAACCAAAACATTTCAACAAGCTGAAAGTTGTTCAAATAGACCTGAGAGGAACTGCAGCGTCACCTGATAATCATCTGTGGGTTCGTCATTACAAGCCACCCCTTGCACACACATGTGGTCATTTCATCCATTGTTAATATAAAGACACTGATTACAGCAGATTTAATGTATTGTGAATGTGAGTGCTCTGCAGTGATATTGACTGTGGCATTAAAATATTTTCTTTTGAAATGAGTGGAACAAGAGCAAGAGCTTTATTCTAAGGAATGAGTGTATAAATAATATTATTCCGGGCAGGCAAGTGGAAGTCATTTGTACTGAGAGTGTAAGTTATGGTCAGAAGAGCAGCCAAGAGCACAAGGTTCATGGCTGTATCTCTGCCACTGCTAAGGCTGAGTGATTGGGAGCCAAACATTAGATAGTAATAGGTTAGATGGAGCGAAACATTAGACATTATAGTCAATCTGAGCGCACAGTATAACGGGCAAGTATTGTGGCGTTATCACGGCCTGCTGCAAATCACAACTGTGTTTGAACTTATTTCAGTCCCAGAACCGACTGTTATCTTCGTTGTATTTTTAATGACTCTTGATAAACAGAGCAGATGATAATATTACTCACCCGTATCTGCTGCTATTTATTTTCCTCCAGGCTTTAGGTTCAGTCAGGTTGTGGCGCTGTAAATCAAGGTTTGATGAAGGTCGAGGGAACTGAAACGGCATGAAGAAACCAAACCGCGTTTGAGAATTTGAGCCGCTCGCAATGGATACCGCACGATGTACACACAGTGTGAATTTACAGTAACGTGTCAGTCGCTGGGTTTTTTTCCCCCCTGCTTTACTTTCAGGCAAAGATAACAGAGAAAACATGCGTGTCTTGAGTTGCCGGTTCTGGCAGGGAGCTGGAGAATAATCTGAATTCACTGCAAGTTGTAAATGCTCTCACTATGTGCCTCATTTTATGTTCATCAAATTTAGAAGTTTACTGTTAAGTTGTGTTGTTTCATCAACTCGTATCTCTATATGTAAAAGTCCTAAAGTCTGAAGTGGGGAGAAGAATCCCTGAAGCCTCCCCACATGCTGCCTCTGAGGCCGACTCTCCCCGACAGATGTTGCTTTGAGTGGATGTCTTTGTCTGTCAACACTGGGAGCCTTCCAGAGGACAGAACCGGTCCACCTTTTTTATTTTATGGAGTTCATCCCCCGCGGATTTGGTGTTGCTAAGATTTCAAACTGAAGGAAAACAAAAAGAAGCGCAATCGGATGGTTGAAAGAGATGCTTGAATCTGAAAAGTGAAGGCTGTAGAATCAATCCGAGTCGTTGGGAAAACTGATGATAGGAAGCAAGTAAAGGTGAAAAAAAGAAAGAAAGTGATAGAGACAGGATGCAAGATACTGGATGAAAAATAAACTGCTTCAGTCCCCCACAATGGGGGCTAGATAGATGTTCAAATAACTAATGGTTGGCTTCTCTATTTTTGTTTTCTTCTTGTGGTGGTGGGATAGCAGCCACTTGTTCTTAAAGCCTCCGTGTCGCATTACCTCACTTATTTATTTAATCTTTTTTTGTGTGGGTGAGAGAGGAGAGTCGGTGGGTGAATATCCTGTGATGTATTAACTTGCAACGTGAGACCCACACATCATTATGGTAGACAGTCTGGAATCCGTCTCTGTTTTCTGTGGGAGGTTTGAACAATTCAGGGTGCTAGGTCTCGGTCTATCGGTCAAGTGTAAGCATTTTAAAGCATTTGTAGTACAGCTGCAAAATCAGGGAACGTTGGGTTTTTCAACGGCAGCACGGACGTAAATTAAATCTCGCAACACGTGCTGCATTGAGCGTCACGTTATCGTAACCCGTTTATAAACGGGGCTTTTATGAATGTTAATAAACTGGTAATGAAAAACGCAAATCTACTCGACCTGGTTTGACTCAGTGCGGCCAAAAGCCCGAGTTGAAGGTGGCTCTTAGCTTGCAGCCGTGAGCTGTCGGAAAAAGCGGCTTTTTCAAAAGATTGATGCCACTTCTCCGGCTCTCTCTCCCTGCAGGGAGGAACGGGGCTCTTGGCGTGACTGTCAACTACTTACATTGTTTACTAGTTATCTAGCCTCTTTATTTGTCTGTAACTGCACCAGATTGATGCATTTAACTTTAAAATGTAGCCGACGAAATTTAGGACGAATATTCCAAAGATTTTTCCTTCCTGCAAAATATATATATATATATCACAGGAATGTATTTTTTTTGCAATGTCAGTTTTTATTCCAATATCGTACACCCCTGAATTGTACATTAGCAGGAATGTAGCACAACAGGGAAATGAAAGCATTGCTCTGTTTATTTTGTATGTGCAATGAAAGTAATTTGTCCTGAAAATCAAGGAATTATTTTGATCGAAATTTTGGCCATGATCGTGCAGACCTAGCCAAAAGTGCCAATTGAAGTCCGTGTGTTGATGCAAAACACAGAGATCAAAGTAAAGGAGAGAAACTAGTGCAGCAGAAAAACGCAGTAAAGACTCTCACACTGAGCCGAAACAAAACCAAATCCATCTGAATTAGGTAAATAAAATATTTGTACATTTTCTTTCTTCCAGGGGGGACGGGCATTGGCAGGGGAAACACTGATATAGAGGCACATATACACCCACAAATCTGCATATGTCCCGAAAACACACTCCCGACCCTGCTTTCGGAGCTGTGTTTGCCTCGTCCGGGACCCGAGCCAGGCTTCTCACATTCAGCACCAGGGCCGGAGTTGGCACAGAAACTACAGACGTGACACAGTACAGCATGTTATGTGTCCCCTCCACTGTTCAAAAATAACACCCTCGAAACACATAGCAGAGCATGTCAAAAGTCCTCATAAAATCATTCACATTGTTGACCGGTCCCCACATTTTCGTCATCCTTCGTCCTCTCAGCTCGTTGCGCTTTTGGTTGACGGCCCAGTCAGTGATGTCACAGCAGGTGATTAGCTGATGGAAAACACCTGCTGCACCCCGTTTGTGTTGCATGCTTTGATGAAGATTCAGACTGACGGGATACACCCACTTTTTTCTTGCCTGATACCGATTTTGATGCCTGGAATAAGGGATTTAGCTTCTACCGGTATCAATATACCCCATTGAGTGGAAAACGATTGTGGTCAACCTCAATAAGATAACATGAGGCTGTAACACATCATGTATTCTGAACCGCATAAATGACCTTGAATATAAAAATTGTTTTGACTTCACTTTCCTTGATTTTTCTTCAGGTTTCTGTTTCACACATTTTAAAGCAATACATGTCAATATTTGATACATGTTTTGGCATCCGTTGCCTCATTCATTGGCACACTTTACACTCTAAATGACAGGACCAGTTAAACATGACTGGTGCAGATCAGTAGCTTGTTGACCTCAAACGGTGTCATTAAATGGGCCTTCAGGAGACGAGATGCAAGTATTCTTCCTGGCTCAAGTTTTTTCACCTTGACTACCACATTTGTGGATGGAAAACCACAGTAAAGTATCCCTACACTTATCGCTCCTCCAAAGTGTATCACAGTAGCCGGCAGACCGGTCCTGAAATGTGCTGCCGTGCGTTGACCTCACAGGAAGTCGCTCATAAATCTGTCATTGATCGAACAGATGGATGTGCTTCTTTTTGGGTCTGCGTTTACAACCGAAATACAAATGCTTACAAATGGCTCTTGATGTTTATTGAAATTGACTTGTTAGCAGTGGTTGTGCTGACGGAGAGGCTAACCCTCCAGAGGCCTGCGTGTTTGTGGACTTCTGCATGTTTGTGCAGATGAATGTGTGTCACTCTAAATGTCCGTTTCTGCACACGTGTTCATGCACGATATCAATCAACGTACACACAAGTCTGTATTTGGATGAAATGACTTTCAGCTTAACTGATGGCCTGTAAAAGAATCAAATGATATGTTACTTGCTTCGACTGAAAAGAGGCTGTCACGTTGTGACTGCAGCGTGCATCTGATGCATCATGTCTAGAATAGCACATGTCAAACCAATAATACCCTTTCTGAACAATGTCGAAAACACACTTCCTGTCTTCAGTTACGTGTATGTCCTCACTCAACAGTGAGTGTGTCTACACATTTTTTACTTTTTTTACTTTATATTTAATAGTATACAGCTGAGGTCCTTGGGATGTTAAGAAAGTTAAGTTTTCAAAGATATTCTTGATCTAGGAAAAAAAAGATCTCATCCAGAGTTCCATTAACCACCTGGTACTTTTAAAGGGCCAGTGTGTGTAGCATTTAGGGGGATCTGTTGGCATTGTTGTGTTTTTGTTACCTTTAAGCGAGCCGTTTACATCGACACATGGAGCGGGTTCTCTTCACGGAGTCCGCCATGTTGCTCCGCCATGTTTCTACGGTAGCCCAGAACGGACAAACCAAACACTGGCTGTAGAGGCCATTTACCTTTTCACATTTTCGTGGCAGTCCATGTAGTTCTCTACTTTAAAACCAACATTTTTGAGTAGTTCAAAAATTACTTTTGAAAAAATGGAAATCTAAACATCTATAACACCATGCCAACTGAGAAAAGAGTATCTGCTGATGTAGAGCACGTCATTCAATCAAGTGACCCTGAAGTGAGATTTAAGAGTTAAAGTAAGTACTTAATTCAACCACTATTTCTGCCATATTCTACCGCCTGATGTACAAGAGGCATAAAAATGGTTTATGCTTTAGAGGTCTGTGGGAATTCCTGTGTGATGTGCAAGGATGTTTTGCTTTATTGTGTTGACATAACGATCCCAGCACTTGGTTTTGATCATTTGAGCCATCCTCTGCTTTTTACACACTCATCTGGTGCACTTTAGCCGAAGAAAACGTAAAAATACACAGAAACCTGGCCACAGGGAAGGCCAGGGGTTTGACATCCAGTGCACTATGTGTCATCTATGCTTCTCTAAACCCTGCTATTCTTTCCTACTGTGTTATTTAGCTTCATTTAGCATGCTGTAAATCACCTAAAAATGGAAGCCTGACAAATTGCACATTTGCCATGCTTGTTCCAACTGATTTTAGATGCATGACTCACAAATATATTTATCCCGCGGCTTTTCAAAGAAGAGCTGTATCGCAGCAGACTACAAAGACGTACTACACACGCGTTATCAGCATTTTCATCCATCATTGGCTTTAAGGCCAGACAGCGGCAACTGTTTCTAATGTTGCGGCGGTTTGAAAAGTGTCTGTGAGCTGCGTTTTATCACTAACAGCAGCATCTGCTTTCCCCCTCTCCAACAGCCGCGGTGAACCACAGGTCAGACTGAAACAGCTCCATCTGGAGATGTTAGTCTGGCTACCGCACCTCGTCTTCCTGCTCATCTCTTTTTTTGTTTAGATTGAGTGTCGCTTCTGCATCACTTAGAGGGGAAATGCAGGCCTGCATGCACGCACGCACACACACACACTCCATACTACCTTAATGTACCACCATCCATTCTTAAAAGTGCTTCATGTGTCCGCTGATGTGATAAATAGCCCGGCGTCAGCAAAAGCAACAGTGTGAGATGGCGATAGCGTCGATCCGTCTTTGGTGATAGAAGCAACGCGAAGCAGAGATTGTAAGAAAGAAGGGGGGGGGGGTAGATAACGCAGAGCGGCAGAAAGAGAAAGCGAGGAAAAGCTGCACGGCTGCGGTTGGCGTTTCACTGTAGTGATTGTAACCCTGGACGACTGCAGCGACGGTTTATAAACTCCGGAGTCCTCGCTTAATGGGATGTCGGGTTGAAAGATAAACACGAACGTGACGTTTGAAAGAAACAACCCCCGTCATTAAATGCCCATTCGTTTTGATTAGAAGAGACACCCAGCTTTGATAGATAGTGGTGCTGGCACACACAAACGCTGGAAGCAAGGGGGGTTTTTTCCTCCGAAATGTTGCCCGGCTCGGTGGTTTTAATACATAACAGTAATGTTTCTGTCATGGCTGAGCTTGAAACAAAACATGCCCTTTTGCATCTTCTTCTGCAGCTTCTTGGCAGAGGAACCCCCCTGCTGTGATGTTTAGAGCGTACTCTGGAATGCTATCTCAAGTATTTGGATGTAAACGCCTCCTCCGTGGGATGGAGGGTTTTTGTGGTGTCCCTGTGTGCTTCAGCAAAAGGGGCAGACTGACATGGCCTGTTGCATTAAAATTTAAAAAAATCCATCGTAAAGGACGATCCTGCCCGAATGTGTCCCCGAGGACAAGTTCCCATGCAGGACAACTTGCGTCACGATGTCTACAGACTGCCCCTCTGCTGGTACTTGCTGTTTCAGACCTAGATGAATGAGCAGGTCCCAGTTTGTTTGGTTGTTTGGGTTCCGTACACATTCCCATGCCTTGGGTGAGTGCAAGTACTTCCTCTCCCATACAGCCAGATACGCATAATTAATTAGATTAATTTTTGGGCCCACTTTGACATCAGAGAGCAGGATTGTAACTGGAGGATTTGTGAAAATATACATTCATGCTTAAGCCGTACTTCACTGTATTTATTTTTGTGCAACGTGGAATGAAACCACAAGACGCTGCGATGGTTTCGTCTGCTTGAGGTTTGAGTCAAACATGAAATATATCGGTTAGTACAGTGTTTGAAGGTCAAATGGGTCCTTAAGTACTTTTCTAGGGGAACTACTGCTCTGTCCAAGGGGGGCTATAAACAATATTGTGACAGCTGTACATCCAGTGGCTGCTACGCAATAATGTTGAAAAGATACAATATTTGATGTTAGTCATCTTACTGTACTGTTGTTCTGGATTAGGCCTACTCTAAGGACAATGGTATCAGTACAACACTTAAAGTACACTTCAAAGTTTTTCCGTAACTAGAAAACCTGACCAACTTTCACTATTCTAATCTTTACACGCAAAAGTGTTACAATTTCTTGATTCTAAGATGCGCCGCAATTGGGACGTGAACATTTCTGCATCGATGCAGCGACACAGTTTGGTTTCATTACAGTTAGTTCTTTAATTCTTTATTGTGTTTTGCTGTCATCTGCTTTCTGTCGCGCTTGTTCCTCTCCTCTGATTTGTGTGTTTCGACGAGGGCGAGCTTTTTCGAAAGCTCTTTGTAAATAAAAAGGAGTTTAGATTTATCTGACTGTTTGTATTGATTGATGAAAGAGTCACCATGTGCAGTAATATAGAAAAATTGAGGATGCGATAAATTCAGATGCATCGAGAATAGTTGTGCATTTGATACCTTGACACCTCTTCCTTTTGTAATGACAAACTGATGATAATTAAAAGCTGAATTTATCAGATATCAGATCAAATTGATCCTGCTGACAGCTCCCAGTCTCACCTTTAGCTGCAGAGCTATATAGACTATATCAATAAAATCATTAAGAGGGTCTGAAAAGTTGCTGAATCTAGCGAGAACAATTGGCATCACTGAACGGTAGTTCCCCAGACTCCACCGGCTGCTCAGCTCCAGATTAACGTGAATACAATTATGTATTTAACGTATAACTGAGGGCCCCTGACAACTATTTATCTACTAGCCTTAGCTGTATGTTCCGTACTCGACTGCTATCTAGCTACAACATACAGGTAGCTCATGGTTTGACCGACAGGCTCATCACCCTTCTATGCTTTGTGAGCAGCACAATCAAGTAATCCTCGCTGACTTTTTAAATATCAAAAGTGGCATTTCACTCCTAAGAAAGAAAAATACATCATTTGGCTGAGTGCACTTGACACCAGCTCAAGTTGCATCATGCTTCATTTTGTAATTTGGTTAACTCCCAAAATATGTGTTGATACAGCTTATAAAGTCTAAAAAACGGGAAGCCTGCTGACAGTTTTGACTCTGCCCTTGATTTAATTAGGTGCAAGGGTGTTGAAGGTTTTCTTTACAGAGGTTCCTGTCGCAATGACTTTGGCATTAAAGCCTGTATAATATATTTTAATGCTTTCGTGCATGCTTTTAAAAAACTTTTTTTTTTAACTACCATGCATTTCTCTACAGAGATTTAAAATAAACCTTCCACATACACGCAGTCCGTGACTTGAGCTTTATGTGCTGCTACTGGAATCTGGTTAAAGCGTAGAGTTATCACTTTCTGGATCAACTCTGAAAATTCATTTCCGGAATGAATTTTGAACGTAAAAACAAGCACGTGTCCACAGCACTGCACCAGTATCAATAACAGAAAAGTAAAAACATTTCTGTTGGATGTGCTCACGAGAGCTCCAGAGTGATTAACAACTCAAGTTCAAGGCAAAACATGCTGTCCGCATTTGATGCGAAGAGAAAGTCCATTCTTTCCAATACACAGTGTCAAAACTGAATTTGTACACCTCATTTGACTTTTGAGATGAATTGGCTTTCATCGTTACAGAAATACAGAAGAGCTTCTCTGATTCGTCTCACTCTGAGGCTTGTAGTTAATCACTGAAGGTATGTCTTGTAGACACAACACTGTCAGAGTACTTCATTTAAAAAGTCATCAAGCTAGAAGCCACATTCACATGGTGTGATTTCTGTTGGTGATGATACGTTGTCTTAGCGTAAAATACCAAATTTGTGTCTGAGAGAAACAGGTGTTTCATGTTTTGAAATATGTCATTTCTTTTTCCAAAGAATACTAAAAACAGAAACGGAACATCACGTCTCTTTTCAGTTCTCAGGGCTTTTATATTTTTGGATGTTTGACCTCATCCCAATAAACATTGAAATATCAAATTTGACTCAACTAGAGCCACATTTCTGCCAATGTGTGTTTCTAAATCATTATGTAGCACCACATTCTTCACATTTCACTCAGACTGTCTTGAAATCCAGCCTTGTTATTTCATTGTGGTTTTCTATTGTTCTAACTTAGTAAATTGGCCTCTTTCAAAGCTCATTAGTCATTTGAAAATTCAACACATCAAACTTTGCCATCACATTTTCCACTCTGTTTTTACAGTTTGTGGTTCAGCACTGGATAATGATTAACAAGGCCGTGCAGGTTGCACGAATTTGACTAAATGAAAATGGAAAATCGATTAGGCCAAAAAGATTTGTCCTCCGGTGAGACGTTCTGATTTGTTTTTCCACAGAAACAACCTTGACAATTCTTGACAACTCAACTGTTGGCTAAATATTCTCACTCTCTTTTTCTGCCCTGTTGACAAACCATTGTGACAGAAAACCTTTGAAATGGTCCGCCTCTGATCCTGCCAAACGATTTTGGGCACCTCCAAGTAAGCACAATGACTTACCCAGTAATTTATACAGAGAGACGGTTGGTTTGTTTTTCACGTTGTGTACACAAGGCTCATTATGTCCTTGGAAATGCACAACCGAGAAAACGCAATTGACGTCAACACAACAGCGTCTTGACGGAAAGACAAAAGGACAGAAAAGAAGAAAGAAAGATGTGAGAGGAGGGGAGAAAAGAGTTTTAGAAAGGCGGGGGGGTTGGCGGTAGCTGCGTTGTTTTTCAGATGTCGGTCTTTCTGGCCGAGAGTGACGTCCAGATCAACAGTATTGGGACAGAGCAACAGAGATGAGGAAGGGGCTGGACCACCCACCTCACCGCAGACCCCAGTCTCTGATATTTGACCATTTGCTAAGCTACCCCTCACTGTTGCAACGGCTGCAGGCTTTCCAGTCTTGCACAGCACATATGCTATATGAAGATGGCAGATTTACTACTCAAAATGTGTTTTTAATGACAATGGGACTAAGATTTCAGTTTGATATTTCTAGCCACCATTGATTCTGCCAAATGCAAATAAAACTGATGCTTTTATCAGCTCTATCTAACGATGCACAAATATGACTTTTTCAGTGCCGATACTGATACCTGGGCTTCAGATATGGGCCGATAAAGAAAAACAATCTGAAACCAGTGTTTAGTTAATAAGCTGTATGCCTCTTTGCGTGGAAGTGACTGGGCTCATTCTTTTATGGGTAAGGCAACATCAGGCTTGACACATTGTTTTGCTCCATTTGTTTAACCAAATAAGACAAATAAATACGTAAATATAAATTTACTCTATTGTTAATGTGCACCAGCAACTTCATAAAAACAAAGATTTTTTTTGGCAAGATGCTTCTCAAGGTTGGTTTTGTTATATTTTGCAGCAGTGCTGCTGTCAAATTGGCTTTGCAGATATTGCAAGCAGCCAAAGAGATTAAGACAGCTGATTTGTTTGTTGTATCTCTCTCAGCTATGAGGTGTACCATCGTGCTGCTGACACATGACGTAGTACGAGCACGTGTAATCAGACGAAACATAGAACTGAATTGAATTGATTGTGATATCCGATCCAGCTATTTGAGTCGGTATTGGCCCGATATCAGTATCGGATCAGTGCATTTCTAGCTGTGGCTACCTCGCTAATAAAGCTAAGCTAATGTTAGCGACATTTTAATGATTCCTGCTGAATCTTCTTAAAAATAGAAAAAGGCCTAAATATGTACTTGATAGCTACATACACAATATTGTGCTAAAAGTGTCCTTAACGTGTTGTCTGTGGTTGCAGGAGCATACATTTCCTCAATTCCAATAAAGAGCACAGCTGCTAATGTTAGCGTAATAGACATATAATAACACAAATATTACTTAGTGAATGTTGTAGACGTGAATGGGGCTTTGTTTAACATAACCTGTAACCTCACAAACTAATGTTTAGTTAATGTTGTTGTTTAGTTAACGATGTACACATTGACCTTGGATGCAATGCTTGATTGCTGTTGATGGTAAGCTAGTTAGCTTTATGCTAACAATTGCAGATTACGTTAGACCAGATAAACACATGCTGTTTTTGGTTTTGGAAAGGCTAAAATAAGGCCCTTCAAACTTTTGCAAACGGCTTCATTATATTGAGGAATGCTTTTTTTAGCATGTCAGGCCTGGAGTGCCTCGTAAAGATAGCTAAGCTGTGATTGGAGAACTGCAATTTTGGGGGAGATGTTAAGCGAATGGTCAGTTGTTCGAACCTCCCGTTTCATAGTCAAGTATGAGCTGCAATTTTGTCCACTAAGGCATAAATCACATCTGTTTGTTTGTTATATTTTCATCTGTCTTCTTGCCACTCTCGCTATTTCTCTCTCAACATTCTATAAGAGGAAAAAAAATGTGGCAGCAATTGAGTAAATGCCTGGATGTTGACCACCAGGGCGAAGGTGACAGAGGTCAACCGGGAGTTCATCCTGAGTTGTTACTCACCTGATCTTGACAGAGTTTAAGACAGAGAGCCTTAAAACTTTGTCATGGTGGATTAAAAAAACAAACAGGCCCGTGACTGAGTAAGACAGCTTTCTGAACTGCGTGCAGAGGTTGTCCGTATCTGTATTCTGGAGAGTGACAGGGCAGAGAGTCAGGGTAACACCTCCTAAAGCCCCACCAGGGTGAATTATAGTCCCAGGTCTCTAAGAGGGGGTGTCAAATTCACCCTTCATTGTCAGTGGGCGATAAGAAGGCGTGAGTGAATCCCCTGCCGATCAGTCCAAGGTGGCTTGTTTTACCCCAGGAGGTGCTGATTTTGAGGGTGGCTGGCAGCGGGTGACGCCCCCCCCCAGCTCTAGTCCATTAAAGTGGTTTGAAATGGATTCAGGCCTGAGCGTAAAGGATGCATCCCAGAGCCCCAGTAACACCATCTCGCCGCCCACCCCCACCCCACCCCCCAGACAAGAGATAAGCAGAGATGTGACAGAGCTACAGCAGTAAGTGTTTTATACAGTCCAGACCCACAGTTTTCTGACTCTCACAGAGTCTCTCAGCTCCACCGCTGCTGCTGTTTAGAAAGAGATCAAGACCCCCTTTCAGAATGGCTAAATGGGAAATGTCAGAAAAGTGGTAAACATTTGCAGTAATCTGTTAAAATGATAGCAGGGAGTATCATCTTGAGGGATAATCCTGTTCTTGGCTCTAAAGAGATGGCAATTTAGCAGCTGCACCGTGATAATGTGCAGAAGATGTCGGCGATGTCAGCTCTGTGCCTTTTTTTTTCTTCCCGTGAACACTTGTCCCTCCGTACGATGAACAGTCCCTTTGCTCTTAAAATCAAAAGGCATCCTGCTGCAGGTACACGCTTTACGTTGTCCAGCTTGTCATTTATGTTGTAGACAGCCCAAAGCTGCTCGTTTAATGATTAAAAGCCAGTTGTACCTCATAAACTGTCCAAACGGACCCGTCCGTACATGCAGTACGCTGTATCGTGAGGGTGCAGTTAAGGTACTAATGGTTCGCCGTGGATGTGATGGCAGGCAGTAACGTTGGTAATGTCACAGGCAGTTCACACGAAGCCAGCCTGTGCCAAACACACCACCTTTAAACCTTTATGCCTCCGTGTTAAGTAGCACTCAGGGAGACATAAACGTGTGTTTATGCGACTCTCACTTAGCAAACAGTGATTTTGTGAAACCAGAGACTAGATTTAGTAGTTTCTAAAAGCAGAGCTTGGTATTATTGCACCTTCTGGAATGTCCCCTATAAATCACACACACACAAAAAAAATATTTGATTCAAGTGGAGTTTCATTTGATTTTCCTTTCTTTCCAAAGTATCAAATGTTCATGCACAGAAGGGAGTTGACAAAAGTTACAACTTTAAAAATTTCAAATTTCAAAGGGAGACTGTAACTTTTGAATGAAGAAATAACACATTATTTCTTAAACAAATGAAAAGCTTAATTTGGAAGCAATAAAACAAAACATTCCTGTCTTTAGTACACTCTGGTTTTGTAGCTATAGCCTTATTTGGTCTGGTATGACCCATCGGCTCATGGTGGCTAATCTTGGCAAACTTTAGGTAAATATTCCTGTTTATCCAACATCAATCAGTGAATTTACTGACTTCACTCTACTGTGACGGTGCGTATTTAGGATTACACCAGAATTTTCACTTATGGCCACAGTGGCTTCTTCATCATCCTTAGATGCTTACACCTGACTGTAAAGTTAAAGGTGACCCCTTTTTTTTTTTGTTAACCCTGAGATGGTGAGCTCCATCTAGAGGCTTACCAATCCATAAACATTTTAAGCCACGTTTTCTGCTCTGACACCTGTTTCTCGTCAAATTCCCATTCGTGAGAAGACTTTATACGAGTATCAGACAAAATTCCCACTTGGTTTTGTTATTTCATTGACTTTTTGACTCTATCTCTTGATGAAAATGAATTGAAATGAGCCTAATTGGTTCCGGTTTCAGGTAAACTATAAATGGTTTACCTACAATACATACTGGAAAAAATATGTCATTGGCATAGTAAGCTCATGTCTTCGAAGAAAATAAAACACCACAACCTTTGCATTCTCATCATTCACTCAATATATTTCAACACTTGTTACTTTTGATAGTCAGTGACTGGAAAAGAACAGCATTTAACTGGAGCCGAGGTTAGAAACTATCGAAATAGCCCGACACCCACAAAGACCCATTTTACGGCTTCCCGAGTGCAGATTTTACATGATTGGGCTTGTTTGCGTAATCTTGTTTCTCCTTGGTACTTTCCATTTATGACCCCCACCAGATCCAGCCATGAGTAAGCCACATTCCCTACAACACAGACCATGAGGTGACCGCTGGGCTTTAGTTTCTGTCCACCGTTTGTCCCTTCGGTACCTTTTCTCTCAAGGTGACTTACACTGTGCAAAGACGATAGTCTCAGCAGATGAGCAAAGCTGCTGCTGTAAGATGTATGAAGCAGGGAGGTTTATTAAACCTTGGCCTAGAAGGATGTAACAAAACTACACATCCACAGAGTTCAGAGATTTTACACTTCTATATGGACTAAAGAACATTTCCAAAAACAGTCATATTCTCCGGTTTATTATTAGGCAGAGTAATCCATCATTACTTGAGCTTTGTTGATTCCAGGTCCCACTGTGTTCTTTCCAATTCCTCGGGCCAGACTATTGGAGGTTATGTGGAAAGTGACACTTATATCAGCCGTGTGTAGTTCGCAGTTAGGGGAAGCGGTGTTATGCCTGAAATCCGGCCCGAAGAAATGTTACATATCACTTTAGTATTGTTGCCAAGAGAGGATAAAGCACTGAAAAGCTAATTCCACTTGGTAGACCTGTGCGAATGACTGAGAGCTGCTTGTGTCTGTAGAAGAGCAGAGAGATCCATCGTGTCATTATCGATCTGCCTGGGGTTGATTGATATGTTGCAATCTATCTATTCCCTATAAAAGCAGGGAAATGGCTACATTTTCTGTTTTTTACTAGAATCACAGGCCATATCACCGGGCCTCAGGACTGTCATAAGAGCAGTGAAGTGAACCTACAGAGATTCATTGAGACTTGTGCTGTCACCGCCTGATTTTTGCGGAAGTGTCTTGTAATTCCCAACAAAGCATTTTCCTCGAGCAGTTCAATTTGGCCCACGGTCACAGTACAGGACGGAAACTGTTGCTAAGGACACCAACACATGCGATGTTGTGCTCTTTGACTCTGATTTGTCTTGGCTGATGTGTTCCTGAAACATGGCTGTTACACACCATCGATGAGCCAAAGAAAAGCTGAAAATCTCCCCCCTGGCCGATTATTGAATCACCTCAGACTGTGTTCAGGCATGTGGACACTTAAAATCCAATCAAGTCGAGTTATTTATTAAACAATATGTCAGTAACCATACTCATACAAATCACTCAAATCACTCACAACTCAACCAGTTCCGCACAACGTGACTGGATGATACCATTATTTGCGTCGCAAAAGCTCAGAAAAATCAACCTCATTACAGAAAAAAATTGCGTAGTTTTTTTGCAGTGTAATATTTGCATTTTGTGTGAAAATATTAATGAAAAAAAACAGTTTGAAAAATATGTTGACGTGTGAATTAATCGCACACACAAAAACGCCCCAGCTGTGTAAAGGCCTTTTAATAGGATTACCTAAATCTATCTACTTGAGCCTCAGTAAAGGAAAGGAAAGGAAATCAACAATTCCCTGGGAGGAATATTATATAAAGAATCGGAGCACAGTTCATAGACGGTCAACATAGTTAATCCATATGAAGAATCGTATCCAACACAAACCTCCATCTTTGTTTGGTCGTTTGTTTGCGTTTGGAGATAAGGATGAAAGAGTTCTTTACAGACACGCTTCTGTGGATATCTGTTCATCTCTGCCTCTTCCATCCAAAGTTAACCACCTACATCTGGCTGTGCCCACATTGACTAAACCCATTCTTCACTTGAGAGCCAATCAAATGTGTGGATTTCTTCAGTTGGAAGCAACATAAGAAACCTTTTTTTTCTCCAGTGTGCAACCACAGGATGTTTTAAAACTCTAGTCAAAGAATTTTGTATCTTGATTGAGGTACATTATAAGGCATCCTTAAAACGTGCTATTAGTATGAATGTGCAAGAGTGGGGACAAGAACAATGCCTCAAAAGCATTAGTGTAGCCAGCTCATTTATTTCTTAAAGTTGAAAACTGCCTGATGTCAGTGAACCAGTATAAACCACCTTTTTACCATTTTACTGCACTGTGATCACAGAACCAGGGTTGAAAATCAGTTCAGTCTAGTGCCTCATTAACAGGCCAGGGGGACCAGTTATAATCAGCTGTGCATCTGTGGCTTCTGAGTTACAATGTCTCGACATTGATCTGAAGCTAAAATCGAGCCATTAAAGTTCCATGATCCTATTATTGAAAATGTTTCAGCATTAACATCAATGGGACAAACCTACACGTATACTGTGTTCTGTTCTGTTCTGTATGTCTCTGATCTCCAATGCAACATTTTTTATTTACATTTTTTTTTGGGTGCAGATTGAAAACTACATCAAAGAGAGCATGAAGACAGAGATGGCTCAGCTGCAGCAGACTGCCGTCCACAACCACACAGCAGCCATGTTGGAAATGGGCACCAACCTCCTTTCTCAGACGGCCGAACAGACGCGCAAGCTAACTAACGTCGAGACGCAGGTAACGCCTTCAAGAAACACACACACACTCGCTAGTGTCCCATTCAACTCTCTCTTTACGTCTTTCTCATGCACACACACACACACACACACACACACACACACACACACACACACACACACACACACACACACACACACACACACACACACACACACGTACCGAGAGGATCCATCTTAAGCACCATTAACTCAACTATTCCATGTTCAACTGCCCCAAAAAGGTTACAGAGCAGTGGCCAAAGACAATACCAATGCTATATAAATGCCGACCCCTTCTTTGACTCATTTGGCTCAGGTTCCGCTCAGTGTTTGTATGAAGGAGTTTGAGGAGGAGATGACGGAAAGTTTTAAAGTGAGTGGCGGGCAATTTTAGCTGCAGCACTAAAAAGATAACTGTTTGCAAAGTAAAAAATAAAAAAGCTAATCATAGCAGAGATGAATATCTCCTAAGTTTTACCATGTGTTGGGTGAACACTTGACAAAATGAAAACAAAGTTTCTATTTTAACTCCAGTGTCTAGAAAGCCTTAAATACAGCCTTGAGTTTCTTGGTTTCTCTTTAAGGTTTGTTGCACATGTGCATTATTATATTGGCTAATAATACTACAACTAATATAGAATATATAGAGGCATAACATCATCTACTGTATATATATGTGTGTGTGTGTGTGTGTGTGTGTGTGTGTGTGTGTGTGTGTGTGTGTGTGTGTGTGTGTGTGTGTGTATTTCTTATCATGGCAGGTTCTGAATCAGACATCCAGGCTTGAGATCCAGCTGCTGGAAAATTCTCTCTCCACTAACAAGTTGGAGAAAGAGTTAATGGTCCAGACCAATGAGATCAGCAAGCTGCATGACAAGAACAGGTAAACAGACAGCACTTGGAGCAAACATAACCACACACACTCACACACACACACACACACACTGGACAATTCATACGGCAGCAGAGATAGATTGAAGGAAATAAAGATGATGTGTCGACAGTCTGTATTGCTGTTCTCTGCGGGATTGCGGGACTAAAATGAAAGGCTTGCTACCAGCTCTCATATTCTGTCCATTTTCCAAAACAATATTCAGTTGTATATACAACAGCATAATAGGAAGCTAGGCTTTCCATGTTGGACAACTGTGTAGTTGTTGCAAAATCAGGATATTAAAATGTTTTGGTCTCCAAATCTTGTCCTTTTACAGTGATTGGTGCTGTGGGGTTGTCTTAGATGAGGTATTGTTTAAAAGGGTTCGGTCCACGTCTCCTGTTGCAGTGCCCATAGAGACTCCATGCAATCACTTTGGAAAAAAGTGAACACCATTTGAAAGTCTCCAGTGATTTTGACTTTTTTTAATACTTATTCTCGAGGCTTACATAGAAGGATTTCTGAGGGCAATTCCCCTAAACCTCAGCAATTATGACATTATTCCAACTTGTACGTGTTGTCTGTACTTTTTCCTTTACCAAATCTATAATAGAGGGAAACATGTGATCAGTTAATGAATTTGATGTCAGCCTATATCATCTTTCAGACATCTGATTGTACAGTGGTAGTTCACACGTACTGAAAGGGCTTACCTATGAGGCATGTGTTTATATTGTGTGGGGAACACATAGCAACCAAACTTGCAGACATCATTATTTGTAGTTATGCACACTTCTTGTATTTGTATTCCCATATCGCTCTCTGGGAAATAACATACCAGTGTCCATGACAAAGTAACAGCAGGAAGTAGAAATGTCAAAAGTGGAAGAATTTCAGTAATTCAGCTTTAATCTGCTGAGCCCTATTTATAATGCTGTAAAAAAAAAAAGAAAAAAGGAAGAGATACACGTTACATAATCAGTAAGTCACTGGTATTATCATAATAAAAACTGCAAAACAATATTTAATCCATTTAAATCTGTAAAAACAAACCTCATTCCAGGGGATTTGGATGCCCTAAAGGACCTTAATAATTAGCAACTTCTCTGTCTTCCGTAACAAACTTGTCTTCCTTTTGTCCTTCCCCTCAGCCTGCTGGAGCAGAAGATGTTAGAAATGGAGATGCGACACCGCGAGGAGCTGGATACGCTGAAGCAGGAGAAGGGGAGTCTCCACACCCTGGTGGGGAGGCAGAGCGGGGTTATCGGGGAGCTAGAGGCCCAGCTGAGCCGGGCCACGGGGAACAGCACGGCTATGCAGAGACAGCAGCAAGAGATGATGGACACCGTCCACAACCTGCTCAACCTCTGCTCCAAAGATGGAGGTAGGCGAACTGGAGTCAAAGTCTCAAAAGCTGAGAGGTTTGGAGCTTTTACAGCAATTGTAAATATGCTGTTAATTAAGGCACATCCTGGTGCTTGTATGGTGCTAAGGATGGAAGACAAGAAAGTCGCAACCTATTAGAAGTGTAAGAAAAGGTTTAACCAAATCAAGAAGCCTGATAACCAAGATAAGTCACTGAGAGTTGTTTGAGCCCTGCAGCTGACAGTGAAATACCAGGAAACGAACTAACGAGTAAGCCATCTCGCTTTTTTACTCATCTTTGTTGAGAGTTGCACATGCGCATCACCGATCGGGCAGGATAGATCAGGTAGCGAGTGACACGTGTTGTTGTTGTTCCTGCGTAGCGTAAATGAGCTGATGAATGATATAACATGATATTGGATCAATGCATTTTATTCTGTATCGAAGGCATTTCCAATACTGGTATCGTAACAACTCTAATGCCATCACTTGGAACAAAGGATTTCATTGATCAAACAAATATTTCCACAGGTGGAAATCAGTTAATATCGAGGTCTGTCTTATTCTAATTTTCTTCCCTGCGCAAATGTTCCGCAGTGGTGTGGAAGCCTTCATAAGAACCCACAAAATATATATCTTTTTAATACAGCGTGAATTTTGCAGACAAAAATATGTGCTTCGTGTGAAACGGATTTTAGTTTTGTTTCATTTTGAAACCCTGAAGCAAAATCAAGGACATCCAATGGTGTTTCAGTGGAGAGTGTTTATGAGTCATCAAATTTAGTGATTGTTTACCATTCATATTTATTATTATCGAGCAGGGCATTACAATAAATGATTAGTTCTGTGCTATAATAAAATAATATAGCTAAGCCTAATATTTAAATCCTTACATGCATTTCTGGTTACTGCCATTAAGAGGTTCAGTGAGCCCCTGAACCAATGCAAACTAGCGATGACCCTCACCCAAAAATATGCCTAGCGACCCTTGCCAGACCACAATGTGCAAAGCAAAATTTGCACATCGGCTGTTCCAGTCTTAAACTGCGAGGCAGCACTCGACTTGCTTTGGAATACTTACTTCCTCTGGTAAAATGTTAGAGCTACAACATCTTTGAGTTTACAATCCTCATGAAATTGTGATGACAACCAGTTCTATAAACTTCACCCCATACCGAGAGACACAGGGATGCACTGGCTATTAAACCCTGCATCATTGAGAGCAGCATGAAGAAAGAAACACGGTTCTTATTGTAACCCGGTGTGTCGACTGTTAGAGAGGTTCGGTGCCTCTCATAAACCAGCGTGGTGCTCTCTTTTTTTTTTGTTGCAAATATCACTTTTCACGCTTATCTTCAAAGTCTTTGCACACACAGCTTCACTGAAACGTTAAGCATGACTGGTTACGAAGTAATAGGCTTATTTTTATTCCTCAGAGTCTCTCGCTTCTGTTGAATAAGAACCCAGGGATTTCCCTTTTGGCCCAATGTTTGACCCGACAGCAACGCAAAGTCAAACGCGGTGAACTCCTTTACCCCTTTCTCAACCATTTAATCGCCGAACCCACTTGATCCTAACAGTGGCTTTAAATCCCATCGGTCACAGGAGATTTGACATGAATATCTGTGTCGGGGGTGGTGGTGGGGGGGGGGGGGGGGGGGGTGGAGGTAGGATGCGACTTCATTTCCATTTCCATTTGCGGATTTCCGGCAGAGACGCCTCGAGACCCCACTGTGCTCCTTGAGGTTTCCCAACAGACAGGAAACGACAAGGATATGAAGGGATGTAGGAGTCACGAGTGGATAACCAGTGCACATGATAACACATGCTTCTTATTTATCACGCCGCTCCCTTTTGTAATTTTAATGTTCCATGCAAAAAAAGGTCACGGGTGGCCTCTGCTCGCTCTCCATCTGTTTAGTCTGGATTTGTGTATGTTGCATTTAATTACCAGAGGTCTTTTGAGACCACTTTTGCCTGACTGGTCGTTATGTATCATCTCCATGTTCGAGTGTGTCCACATGCAACACTTCTGGCTCTCTTCTTTTTACTGGCTTTGTAATCTGCCAAGTTTGATTAAATTCTCTGAATTTTATGCTTTGCTAGCCTTTGTTTTGACACCGTTCCTGCCATTTCCAGTGTCAGCGGGGTCAGGAGGAGCGGGGGCCACCACAGCCGGGCCCTGCTGTCCGTGATTGGTGGCTGTCTTAATGAGAGGCGATAGAAATGGAACGTGGCCGCCGCCGCTCTGTGGTTGGTCCTTTCCTCTTCCATGAAGGCTGAGGCGGGCGCGCGGGGGGTCAGAGGTCTCCGCTTTCTTCACCCCAGCCTGAATAAGTCAAACTGTAATAGCTCCTGGGGGACGCCCCGTCCAAAGGAGGCGAAGGAGTAGGTAGACCTCACCGATCATGTGGCGCACTGCCCCTTGTTTTTCCGACAAACACAGAAGCAGCAAAGCTCTCTCTTCTTGTTTTTTTCCACGTTCAGGGGAGGGCTTTTGTTTGTTTGAGAAATGGATTAGTGTTTTCATTTAAGGAAAGGGTTAGCATGTGATGCCATGGAGTGGCGTCTGCTTGCGTTAGTTGCTGTTTTGAAAACTGAGCCCGAGCATTTCCTCTAAAGCATGGACTCAAATCATTTTTGACTTTGCTTTGGGGAAGATTACGGATACTTAGAAAAGGGAGTTTTAACACTAAATCTCCATGAACTTTCTTTTTTTTCCCCCGGCTGTCCATGTATGGCTTTTCCTAAAATCAAGGCTTCCAGTGCAAACTGAGGGCCGGGCCGACGTGTTTGATGTGGCCATATGCGACAGCGCAGCTCTTGTTTAGGTTGTAATCATTACCCAAACCTCATTAGGGTGCAATGAGCCACGTACTGTTATTAACGGTAATCGACATCAGCTTCGGAACACTCGTTCAAAAATTTCTGGCTGCTAAATATGATTTTGTTTTACAGTGTTCTATTATCCCACTTAATGAATGGCATTCATCATTTTTACAGCCGCTTACTCAGTAGAAGTCAAACAAAGTGGAATTATTTCAGGGCTCCACTCAAAAAAGCCTTAAAAAAGAATTAAACAAAATAAATGTGGGTTGTAATGCCTCAACAAGACAGTACGGTAAACCACTTCATTAGACATCCCTTTACGAACCAGACCAATTTTTTTACTGCTGCATATGATTATTTTTATGCTTCAGCGACCAGCAGAATGAGTCGACACGTATTGTTGCAAAGACGCTGTAAAGCGTGCAGTTATTGCGACTCACCTCGGTGACCTTCCTAAAACCTTTATTTTCGCAGAGGGAGCTAGACTGTTTTATTATATGTTGTTGTTTGCACACGTCTGTTAAAACCCTTAAATGGAGCAATGTGTTTTAGAGCCGTGTAATAAGGCGGTAGATAGCAATCCCAGTCATCACAGTTGGTAAGTTAATTGATTGCATTTACCTGGTATTTTAGGTCAAAATGAACTGTAAGGCAGACTGATGAAACATAAACAGGAGGTCTTTCAAATGGAAGAGCTCAACTAAACTCTACTCACTGGTAAACTTACTTAAACTTTGAAAGTTGGTAGTTTTGTTATTTAGATATTGTACGATTTCTATTATTCAACAAACATTACGTGACTCTCATGAATCGTACAAATTACCCAGGCGTTTTCACACAACAACCACAATCCTCTTTGCATGCTAAACAAGGACTACACATCATTGTTGACAAGTGTACTGTGGGAATGAACTGGTGTTATTTCATAGTGCTTTGCATCCTTCACATATGAATACACCAGAGAATATCCGTTGGATCTCGGAATGGGATCACTTAAACTCTCAGCGGCATTTAGAGACTGATTATAGTCACATGGGAGCAGTGATGTCTACGGCAGTCCATTTAGCTCCATTACTCGCTCTCTTCAGCGCGAGTGTTTGGGCTCATTTGGCAAGGGTACTGATTTATGCAAACACCCGAGCCCTGCCGGTCTTTTCACATGAACCCCCTACTGCATACGAGTCCCCGCTGAACCACAAAATATTTTTCTGTAAATAAATATTGGGACATAAATAATATTTGCAGAGCTGGGCACCACGCTGTTTCAAGGGAGCCGCTCCGACACTCGAGCGTCGCGTCCCTTGGCGGACAGTCTTCTTCCACCGAGGGAGATCTCAGAAGCGATTGTGAAATGATTGTCCACACTGTTGCGGATCGAATGCCAGAGAGCTCCTCTCTGTCAATGATCTCTCCTCCCCCCCCGGCCTCTAAAACGTGCCCCGCTGTCTGCCGGCTTGGGGTAAATTACCGCCTGACAGGGCCGCTCTTTGTTGTATTAGAGTCCGGGGCGAGAGGGCCCACTCTGTCAACCTGTCACAGCAGGAGATTCTTGTCGCCGACACTCAATACTTTGTCAAAATGCTCGGATAGAACACCAAAATAAGCGCCCTGCTTCCACCGGGATGTTCCGCGCTCAGCAACACATGACACATTTCACTTTTCCCTGACATCTTCTTTTTGCTAACTCTTCCAACAATAAAAACAATGGTGTGAAAATTTAGATGAACGCCTCATATGGGAGGAGAAAGGGAAGAAGACAGAGGAGAGAGAGGGAGAGAGAGAAAAAAAGGAAAATCGGAAGGAATTTCCATCAATATAACAAGGGCTTGCAAGGTAAATACAAACCACTTGTTATAACAGGAACTTGAAATTTATAGCTTGTAGTATTTTGTCCTTAGCCCCTTGCTTGGTTTCAAAATAGTGCCGCCATAATTATCTACAGATGGAAATGGATGCAGCTGGTCCCGTCAAAAGGCCGAGGCCTTTCTCTCGGAGCGGGGGATCATCCAGTCGATGAACTGCTTCTCTCTTGCTAATAAGTTAGTCGCCCTCAGATTGTATCTGGCCGTTACAAGATACTCGCAGTGAGACCTCACCGATCAGCTTCTGCCTCAGACTCCTTTTATGTTTTCTCCTCTGAGATGTACGTCTCTGAAATGAGATAAATTGACCCGATGTTCGCAATTTGTGACTTCATAAAACATTATAGAACTATGATTCCCATACTTGTCCGACTCACAAGGGGTCGAATGAACAGTTTTTTACAACACCGTTTTCTTATTTGTCTTTGTCCTGTGTGTTAAGTGTTTATTTGATCCCCTGATTTATCACAAAGTGTTTTCACACCTGAGCTTTGGCACCCCGTCAGTCTAAAAGTCTAAAACTGCTCGTCTCACATTTCTGACAGACAGCTGGCATGTGTAGCAACAAAATGTCTCATGTCAGAATGGCATTGATCTTCTCACCTTCCGCTCAGCAAGAAAGTCAATAAGCATTTTTCCCCCAAAATGTCAAACTGTTCCTTTGAAGTAACGAGCATAACACTCAAACTCAAAAGCAATACCCAACAGACGCAAGTAGATTTGCTAGTGCTTGACATTTATTTGCAGAACTTGAGATAGCTTAACACTGTTTCCATGTTTTATTTTCTACCCGCAGTTGTGCCTAATAGCACAAAGGTCGTGGACGAAGAGAAGAAGTTCCGTGACTGCGCCGACCTCCACCAGGCCGGCTTCCATAAGAGCGGAGTCTACACCATCCAGATCAACCCTCAGGAGACCAAAAAGGTGGGAAGCCACAATATCTCACAACTACACTGTAATGTAAAAAATATCTGCCTCTTCATCACCTTTAGGTCGCTCGTTCACATTAGGTTTACAGGGAATCCTGAAAGCTGAAAATACACTTGGCAGCTTTGTGAGTGCAGGAGTTTATCGGGGGGGGGGGACTGTGAAACTGGACACTGAGCTGATCACGATGGTGACAATCGTGCAAGTGTGTGTGGACGTGTGTTCTCAACCTCTACACCGTGCTTACATAAGCTTGATTGATGGGAGTGATGATTTAATAAGGTAAGAGGTCGGCACAAGGTTTTTCTGTGTGTGGATTTCTGTCTCTCAAAGTCAAGATTGGTGCTGCTGGGCTACTCGCAGAAATTAGAAATCTACTCCTCTGCATGGGCTTGTGAGCATGAGAGCGGGGATCGATATTCAGGGAAAGCTGTACCGCCACTTACCCACCTCAAGACCTAGTAAAAGAATTGCGACTGGACTTGCGTATGCCATATCAGAGTGGTCAAGAACCACTTGTAAAGAAGTACAATGTGTATTGAGAGAGTTGCGTTTCTCTCTGAACCAACTTTCATGCATTTTGGTTTGTTACAAACATGAGAAATTGAACATAATACTATGCCGACATACAGCAGCGACCAAACGTTAACGCACATCCGGCCTTGCGCCTGTTTGAAGCATTTGAGCTTCAAACCTCTCGGTGGCAGATAACTGGCTAACTTTCACTATCCGAAGCTAGTTAGTCGAGTCTTCACGCTAGACGTTCGTTCATGTAAATTCAACACCTGCCAAGTCTTCGGCAGCTCCCACACTCCCAGCTTTGTGTTCATCCCACATTATATTTTTCCATGTCAGTACATAAGTAAGTTTGTGCATGAACACCATGAATGATGAGCTCGTCTTGGGGAAAACGACTCTGTCAAGGGCATTGCCTTAATTATACCCAGGCCGCGTTCATGTGTGTTCAGCTGTGTGGGCTGGCTGAGGTGAGGGACCTTCTCCACTCCGCCCTGGGGTCTCCTCAAAACAAAGAGCAACGCTGCAGACAGAGCACCAGCCCTGTGTTATCAGCTTACACACAATCGGGTCCAAGGTTAAGGGCCACATTACACCAAGGACCTCCACTTTGATCCTGCAGAAACGAGGCCGCCTGATGAGGAACATCTCCGGGGAGTCGGTATGGGATAAGGAGACGCTGATTAAGTTTGAGGAGGACCCAGATACGTCGCATTCCCAAGATGATTCATCATGAAAGCTGGGAAAAAGGAGTGTCTGAAACTAAATGATTGTCCAAGTGACCCTTCATTGTTTGTTAATGCCGCTGAGTCACGTTGAATGTTGAATTCCTCAGCTTGTTAGATAAATTTCACACAGAGACCTATGAGTGCTGTCATTGTTCCATTACCTTCATCCATTGGTTTTTCCCACCCCTCCTTTGCTCTCTCTCTCTTTTCAATTGTGTAGGTGTACTGCAACATGGAAACAGCCGGCGGTGGATGGACGCTCATCCAGCGCAGAGAGGACGGCAGTGTGGACTTCCAGAGAACGTGGAAGGAGTACAAGATGGTGAGACGAGACAAAACCCGTGCACACACACACACACACACACACACACTCGTCTGGCTTGCAGACACTCATCCATATCCATTCAAATCAAGATAATGGTGGTCCTTTTAAACACGAGACAGTAAGTCAACACACAGACAGAAAATGAAGATAAAACACTCAAATATCCGTTACGAAACTGTACGATGAGCAAAACATCCTGTTTCAAAAATACACCACGGATTATGACAAATGGCGGACGCTTTTTTGGCCTTGATTGAACATGGTGAAAGCAAAGAGGCAGGATCCGCCGATCCAGATGTCATTCCTCCTCAGCAATAGCTCCCCCGTTGTACTAGCAATATTGTCTAGGGTGTCTGAGACTTTCTCCGCTCCTTAGCCAAGGCTTCAGTGACATGTTGTTATTCTTCCTCTTCTTCCAACAGGAAATTATTACCTAAATCTGCAAACAACACATTTGTTTAGTCTCCGTAACGCTGTGCCAGGTGTGTCATCTGTTTGCCATCAGGGAGAAATCTATGCGTATTTGCGTTAAGGGTGTTAACATTTCAGAGCCGAAGCTGCGTTTTTCGGCGGTGAATTGGATTTATTATTGCTGGCAGTTGCATTGCTTGTGTTTGCTGCGGGAGTCACCTGTGTATGCCTTCCACTAGCTGTGAGTTTATTGTCAAATGGACTGTGTTCGTTCTATCCCCTGTAGTCTGCTTTGTGTTTCCCGTTTAATTATTTCCCCTGTCTCCGCTGCTCTTGATGTACAAACCTCTAGTCAATGGGAAAGGATTTCTAAGTTTGTGGGACATAATAATCGGAGGAAATCTAAAGTTAGATTGAGTAAAAGCACTGAACTGTGACTGAACACTTGTCAAAGGTTTGAATTATAAAAAAGAAATGAAAAAATGACAAATAAAGACAATAACGATATGTGAGGCCTGAAAAGAAAGAACCAACTAGAAAAGTGCAATGTGTCTCCTTTTCCCCTTCCAAACAAAGACATATTGAATCTCACTGTCAAGATGGCGGCAATAAAAAACAAAAAACAAGGATTTAATTATCTCATACAGCGCCTAACTTTCATGGATCATAACAAAATGGGACCAAACTTTTCTATGGATGTCAGTTTTTGAGCCACGACAAAGGGCCAAATGTGTCCTGCAACAGAAAATCGGAAAGGCCTTTTGCTACTCAAGCGGTTGTAGTTCATGACCCGTTTATTCATAGGAGTGAGGAGTCGGCAGCCAATGACGGCATAAAACAGTCAATAAAATAAAAATAAAATAAAAAGTGTTTTCAGACCTGTTGTGAATCACCGCACGACTGACCGCATGATCTCCCAACAGGCCGGCGGAGGTAATGAGACAGACGTGGAAACCCCCCAAGCTTTGACCAGGTGTCATAGAGAGCAGGGTGTGCATTGGGCACACTCATAGACCCTTGGCCGACATTTACAGTGCTGATCTAATAGCTTAGCGTTTTGCTGGTCGTCTCCTTGAAAAGCTCGGAGATGATCGACGGCGTTTGATTGTGTTAGTCATTTTCTCATTCTTGGTCTCCAGAGGCTTGTGCTCACAGATTTTTATATTTAATGTACTTTGAGGATTTGTAAATCTTTCGGTAACCACTGACGTGTTGTTTCTTTGTGGGACCATGGAGAGACTTTTGGCAACGGGGATGTAGCGCAGTAATGTGAGTGTTTACAATCACATTGCCAGGAGACCACACATCACAAGTGGACCTCGCAAATTATATTCACAACTCACTCTTCCATCTTATCAGCATGTGAAAATGGTACTTGTAGAGCGATGCTTTCCAGCCTCTATAAGCACCTCAGGGGGTACTTGTGCAGTTTCCAAGGGGTAAGAGGGAAGCTCATGTAGTTAACTAGTAAATTTACAGTAAGCAGTGAGCTGACCGTCAGCCTGAGTCACTTGTAACACATTAACTTCACACGTTGCTAGCAAGTTGTTGGAAACTGAAGCATGAATGGTTAACAGTCAAAACTTGACATTGATCCAACTACATTCGTGCAACGTAGTCCTTCTACAAAACAATCAATTGCAAGTGTAGGGATGACGACAGGACGTAGATATATCATGTATAGTTGTTTTTATAATGCTTGCATAATTGCAATGTGAAACCAAAACTAACTTCATCAAATGAATACAGTGTAACAAATACGCAAACCTTGGTTCGGACTCTCAGGTGTGAAAAGGCTAATCTCTATGAACAGATATCTGCATGTGAATCTGTAGGCAAAGAGGACAAGATTTTTGTATCAGAAGCATTCTGCTTTCTGTTTGTATTCCGTGTAGTATTGACTATTCACGTTTGAGCCGGCTTTGGCAGGTTAAAAGAAAAATTGTTAATCCAAGGACAAAGTCTTGGCCCAGATATGTCAGACCAATAGCCAATGGGTTCCAAGATTGCGAAAAGGCCCAAAATGTACAAGCTGTTTATATAGTTAGCTTAAAGTATGAATAAACACTTGAAATAATATATACATATATAAAATAAAATAATAGATAAACTGTTGAAATAGTAAGTTAAAAGTATGAATGCAAACTTGACCAAAGCAACACAAACATTGACGGTTCAGATGTATTGTATTGTTGTAAAGGATTGGACTCTCTCAGTAGTTCTAGTTCATCTTTGCATGTGCAACAGTTCCTGACATTTGCAGTGTTCAGTGTTTACAACTATCCTCCTCCCTGACAAAGTGCTTTTAGCAAGTGTAACCGAAATACAAACTAAGAGCTCAGTCCAACAATGTGACAAAGCATCTCCTCTGAGCTGAGTGATTTTGATCGGGTTTGCGTGTGAGGGATCGCGAAGAACCGGAACCACATTAAGGAACAACCACGGAGCTCGACGGAGCTCCAAACCTTTAATGCGGCCAGGGTTTCTTGAAATATATTCCGCACTCACAGCAGGTGGCATTGGACCGAGCTGGAAGACAAGTCGGGAGGGAACATCCCATCAGGAGTGAGATCAATTCTAGAGAAAGAGTGGGGGAGAGAGAAAAGGGAGAGAAAGCAGTAATTGTGGCCCCAGTCACTTTCTCTTCCACCCACTCGGCAGGACATGCCTAAGGCTCGAGGAATGCCCCATATTTACTTTCCCTCTTTCCCATTCCTCATCACCACACACGCTCAGAACAAACACAGACTTCTCCCTGACTTTGCCCCCCCCCACACACACACACACACACACACACACACACACACTCTTTCCCCATCTTTAATGGAGCGGTTCAGACTGTCCTGTCAGAGCTGTAATGTCATCCCGCTTCTCAATATTACCCTCTGCAATCCACTGCTCTTGCCGCTGTCAGAAGCACTTTGCCTGTGACCGGGAGCCACTCTGATCAAATGCAAACTTTTGCAGTTGTTTGAAGGAGTGTCACGTGCATGCAGTATATATTTTGGGAAAGAAGTCTTAAAGTAATAATGAGTTTAGCATGTGGGTGACTCGAGAGGAAGACAGGAATGGAAAAAAGGTGTGTGTCTATTTCAGCTGGTAGCAATTTAGACAACTTTTATAGGTAGGTAAGTCTATCCACGTGGAGGACCAAGCCAAAGGCAAGCTTAAGAAACCTGCATAAAACACATTGATATACGATGGGAGTAATGTGTGCGGCTTATTCACTGAGATCTGGAGGAACGGAAAAGAATGCTGGGAAGCTATGAGTAAAAAAAAGCACAGAAACATTTTTGCTGGTGGATACATTATTTATTATCAGGAACAGTTTGTTCTGGTTTAATATCCGATTGACAAAATGTAAATCAATGAATAACTAAGACAATTCCTTCCAATCCATTCCACAGTCCTCTAGTGATGAGATGTTATCATTCTAAGAAAAGACTGGAGATAGCAGTGGATAATATCTAGTCCATGATTTACAAAAATGGATTTTCTGCACTATTCCCACACTGATTGTTGTGTTCCTCTTTCCTTTCATTCCAGGGTTTCGGCAGCTTGCCTGCAGAGCACTGGTTGGGGAACGAGTATGTTTACCAGTTGACCAGCCAGAGGCAGTACGCCCTCCGTGTAGAACTGACAGACTGGGACGGACACCAGGCCTTCTCGCTATATGACCGCTTCCAGATCGGCGGTGAGAAACAAAACTACAGGTAAGACGACTGATATGAAGCTACTGGTCGACATAGACGAGGGAATTTTTTTTTTCTTCAGGCCAAGGAACACACTCAGACAGCAACATTTGTCCGTCCTCATTACAGCTTTTTTTTTTACAGTGGCTGGTATACATCCTCTGATTTGAACTTATCTCTGCATCACATGTTAAAATTATACCGACTTCAGGCTGAAATTTGAATAAATTATTAAATCCTAAAATAACCTGTCGAAGGCAGTGTTGGTTGGTTGGTTGGTTGGTTGGTATGTCCACCCCTTTGGTCCAGACTGAAATATCTCAACCATTATTGGTTGAATTTGCCATGACATTTGGTACAAACATTTATGTCATGAATTATAAGAACCTGGGGGATCACTTTTATCTAGCCTTTAATCTAGCACCATTGGAAGGAGGAAAGGAATTATATAAGGACACATTACTTCGATGGAAGGACAAAATGTTCGAAAGTGTTAATATTATAAACATGGCTAGCAACTGTGAGCTCTCCAGACACTTCAATCATGTCGATCCGGTTATGTAAGTCTGTGGCGAAGCTTTTCTCATCACAAATTCCTTCCTAACCAAATCTATCGGTTGTCGTCGTCTCCTCGCTTCCTTTGATTGACGCTTTGTCCTTGCGTGTTGCGGGGGCGAAGGTTTCTGTTTTCTTTTGTGGGGGTTAATGATAACAGGCCTCAAACTATGGCAGCTGCTTGGCCCTCTCAGATGTGGAAAACTACTGCAAATTCCACAGAGTTCCGAGCAATTGCTGGCTTCTCGGGAGAAGGTCTGACATCTCCAATTCTGCAGTTTTCACTGGATGGCTGGTTCTCTCTGATAAGAGGTCCCTTTAGTTGCGAAATGTCTTGCGTCCAGCTTTGAATGACGAAATGAGGAACGAGATTCTGTGGCTTGAAAGCCTTTACCTCAACTCCTCCATTCCTCGCACACAAGTGTTTCCCTACAGTGTGTGTGTGTGTGTGTGTGTGTGTGTGGGGGGGGGGGGGGGGGGGGCTTGTTGCCATAATATCCAATTTTCTAAATTGTCATGCGATGACAGGGGTTTCACTTTACGAGGTTTCCATCTTGAGAAGCTCGTACCTGGAGTGGTCTTTGTGGTCTCTCTGAGGACTGAAATGGATTGGATTTCAATCAAGCAGAAGAGATCAAGTTGGTTTTTTTTGTTTTCAATTTAACGCAGAGTTGAGGTTTTGTGTGACTGAGTGAAATCATCTCTTATTACTGTACCTTTAGTCTCTACTTCTGGCTCTGGTTTGAATGCACAGGCGCTGACCTCAGGCTTGTGTACAAGGCCCACTGATATGTAGAGTGCAGGCCCGAATCAAACCTCAATACATACTGAACTGTGTCTTTCCTTGTGTGAATCCCTTTCATGCACACACACTTTTATATCTGCTTTCATATCATCCTTTTTTGGGGTTTTCAAGCATATTTTTAGCATCCCACGCTTGACCTTTTGTTCTTTTGAATTAAGGAAACAATAATTGTTTTTGGCCCGCTGCGGCAGGCAAAGGGCATCCCTGGCCATTACAGCCTTGTTTTTCATGCAGGCTCATGCTGTTTATGAGTCCAATCGACACACTGATCTCTAGAAATAGATTTGTTCTTGAAAAATAGTTGTGGTATGATAATCACACACTGCTCCTCTGAAACACGAGCCAAAACAAACCAGATGGTGGGGCCCAAAACAAACCGACACTGCCATGTTTTCTGCTTTGGCACCGACCTGCTTTTAAATGTTCTCCGATTTACATTTCGTGCTCTGAAACCTAAGAGATAGTTGTACGCGATATGCCTTTCAGTTGGTTTGGGATTATTTTCTGTCCTCCGTGGTGGTTTACTGGAATACAGTCTGCGTCAGTGCGAATCAGACAAACATTAGAGAACATTTGGTGTCGTAAATCTGCCTCTTGCTCTGTCTCACACACACACACACACACACACACACACACACACACACACACACACACACACATACAGGCTGTAAGAAGGAAAGCACATAAACAAGACAAAGAGACCACTTGGAAACCAGGTATAATAATTGAATTTTGGGAATTGCCAGGAAAGGTTTGTCTAGCTGCCAGCTTCTTGGTTTCTTCTATATATACTGTGAAACAGAAATGACTCAACTTTTAGAGAGGGTGGGAGGTGTGCAATTATTCCTTTGTAAAATATAAGGTCCTAATCTTTCATAAATGAAGTCATTTTTTTATGGAATACATGTCATATTTATTACCAATATGCTTTAAGTATGGACCTGCCATTCAATTATATTCAGTCATCTAATTATTGTTGGCTTAATAAAACTGTTCAAACAGTTCATTAGTAATCAGATGATTGAAATAACTTGAAATTTTTTTTTAAATAAAGTGTCATTTCAGTACATTGGTTCCATTTCGTTCATGTTTTCATTAGAGTTGTAATAATGGGAACCCTTCGAGATTATTTTCTATGATATCTCAAAAACAGAGATAATTCAATGGTTGTGAACAGTTTTCCCCCAATTTAATGATATTGGGATAAATTATTAATTCTCTCAGTCAATACGATTATTTTTTGCCTGTGTTGTCTTTTTACGAAGGCAATCCTGCGTTTGCTTCAGCAAATCAAAACCGATAAGTTCAAGCTGTCCAACACTGTTAACTTCAAGGGCTTAAAAAAGGGATACTTTGCTTTGTATTATCGCAGTGTGCGCAGATGAATGTGTTTGACATGCCTCTGTGTTGCCAGCGCATAGTGTTCCATGATAGTAAACAGAACATCTTTGGGTTTTTGAAATGCTTGCCAGACAAAACAAGACATTTGAGTATCTCAACTTGGGCTTTGTAAAATTTGATGGGCATTGCTCACTATCTAATTACATTATATAGACCAAACAAGTAGTCTATTATTAGAGAAAATAATTTACAGATTAATGGATAATGAAGAAAATATAACATTTTTGCTGTACTGTAACCTTAGCCAAACCGTATTAAATAAAAACACCTTAAGTGTCTGTCATGCATGCTCAACATGCATTGATTTTGCAGAACTTCTCTTAGAAGTAGAGCATTAGAGCAGCAGCCGATCAAGAGGCATACATCAATGCAATAGAAGCCAAATAAAAGAAGAAAGCTACACCGGCTACATCTGCACAGTGTAAGCTGACATCAGTAATGTTGTTTTAAAATTCAACGAACAAATCTTGTGGACAACACTGAGGGATAAATTTGGGTTGACCAGCGCTACAAAGTTCCCACTGAACCACAACCTCATAATATTGTGAAATGAGCTCTTGAGTCGTTTTCTTCATTGTGACTGGGGTCACTATAATTGCAAAGGTTACTGTCTTTATAAACAACACATACAATCCCCTATCATCAAATCTAATTTGGTTGCTGCGATACAGCATGGGTTGCAGAAAAGAAAATAATAAAACCAAATATAATTTGATGACCTACGCATATTTTTTTAACGATAGCCATCAGATCAACACATTCAGTTAATTATCCTCATTTATCAAAGTTTCTTTGCTGCACAAATTGGCATTGTGCTACATATCAGTGTGAATAGAAGAGGAAAGTAAAAGGCAACCTTTATGAAAGTAAAGAGTGAAGAAAATTGCACGTTGCACAAAACTAAATAACGTAACAAGAAAAGACAGATCAACAAACTGAACTGAATGATACACAATGTTGGCTTAGATAAACAGTTTCATGCAGATAAACAGTGATTACTGAGAATGGCCATGAAGTTAAAGATTTATAGGTAGAGTTGTTATTGTTTCTAAAATACAATGTTTTAACACAGGCTTCGTAGATAAATACCAAGGATTATAATGTCTCTTAGTTATGAAAGATCATCTGAACTTTTCTTACACAATACAGTGGTGTATATTGTAAATATGTCCAGTAACAATCTTTAAAGAGGTGTGTTAAGAGTGAAAGCAGCAGAGCTTCTTGCAGCTTATTGAACAGAACGAGCAAGTATAAAGAAGTATCGTCTGCATAAAGATGTATTTGAAAATTACGGATTCAAAGACAATAATTGTTAGGAAACAGCACAGAAAGTTGAAAATAACCAGGATACTCAAAGTAAGTGCATGTAAACTATCTGAATGTTGGCTAACCTCCTGTGGGTTACTGACTGTAACTGGACTAGAGGTCCACTTAATAGCTGTAGAGTAAATGTTAAAGTAGTAGACTTCATCTTAGAGGAGAAGGGCAATTAAAGTGGCATTTAGTACAATTGTTCTTCTAATTAATGTTCACAGTTGTTTCATGAGTCCTCATGCAAGATAATCTGAAGGCAGATATAGTGCATAGTACAAAATTGATTAAAATTGTTATAGTTAGGGCCGTTAATCAGTCATTAATCAGGCATAAAAAATGCTTTCAGATACATCTATATTTTAAAGATCTGACTGAAATACATAAAATGTTTACATGTTGAAACCTTTTGTGATGTGGACTCAAACCTCAAATCATATATTTTCAAACATGCAACATTGTTTAAAAAAAATCCTTTGCTTTACTATTTATGCCCAAAGCTTGACCATGTCAATATTTTTTCTGGGATTAAGAACTTAAAATTAACTACTTCCCAGAGGGGAAATGTGTGAGTATGTTTAATGCATCTTAAAATGCATGGGAAGATGTAGTGAAGTACCCTGAGCACCAGATAGAGCCATCATTTCCAAAATTTTCTGAGGTATACATTCACTGCAGTTGAATATATGCGTAGACACAAGTTGAGGTTAACATGGAACCATGTTTCGTTTGTTCCGTTAAAGGCCCCCTGCTGTAAGAAAATGACTTATATGTTTATTTTTGAACGATCCATTACATCTTTATTCAATATCTTTCCCTGTTTGGACAGCCAAGTTCTTAAATCCCGAGATTTCTCCACATGATAACGGCCCAATTTGGAATCAGATCTCATTCCGATGTTTTTTCATGTGAGGATTTAGTAAAGAAATTGGCAGATATTTGGGTTCCAAAACATAGGGACTCCTCTATTTTCCAAGACTCACGCTGAGATTATCTGAGATATCTCAAGTTATGTCTTGAATACCATCCCTGAAAGCTTCAACTTCCACCATTTCCAATCATACTGAGATGAAGCATCGAAGCTGCAGGCTGTGTAGGACAGAAAAAAAAGATCAGAAGAACAATGTGTTTGAAATTAACAAAAAATTTCAAGATTTTGTTTGTTGTCATTGTACAACACAGGATTGCGCGATGAAATGCAGTTGGTAGTACTATTTTTGCTACATAACAAAAACCACTATAATATATGATGAAGGATGGAGGATGAATTAAGGAGTCTCACAGCCTGAAGTAAGAAGCTTGCAGCGTGACAAGGCTGTGGCTAGTGGGGGGGGGGTTTATTGCTTTATTGATGCTAGCCAACCAACGCTGTTCAGGACGATATTAATCACCTGCTGTAGAGCCCTCCTGTCCTGGGCCGTGCACATCCCATGCCGAGTTTGTAATATTCTTTTAATGAACACAAGACGTAAAGAAGACGACTGTGCTATTCACTGCATCCAGAAACGTTATTCATATACCTTGGCCAGTTCCGTAAATACAGAAAACCCTGAAAACTACAGCTAACCCACAGTAAGTCATCCATAGGATACGTACTGTTTCATCTATGTGTTTCAATGGAGCTATATGTCACCCAGCGGTAAGAGAGAAGTCAAGCGGGTCTCAGCCAGACACCTCTGTGGCCTTGCAGTAGGAAGCGAACCATTGGTCAGGGTGATTAACCTCTGCAACGGGCCAATCGAACTGCAGTTCAGGAGGCTAACGACTGCCAGGTGTGTATCAGCACGCGCTGGACCCTCAGCCGACTGGATTGTTGGCTTTGCGTATGGACATGAAAGAAAGCAAAGCAGGCTAAGCTTGGCTGTGTCAGTCAAGAAGATGAAAAGTGACATATTTTTTAAAACCATTTTCATTTGAGTCTTGGGAAAGATTTTATGCACGTTACAGTGATCACTCACACCATTTCTGTATTTTGTATTTCTGTCATTTATTATTCCAAAGAATCACTTGAACTTTGTGCGCATACATTCCGTTAGACACATTGTTTTATGGCTTTCCCCCGTAACCTCTCCGGAGACGTTCTTCCATAAAGTCGCTGTATGACAGCAATATAATATAATAATCCTCTGCTCAGAGTAACACAGTGTGTTGTGAAATGGGAAGTGTCAGATAAAAGCAAGGCTGTGAACAAGCGACATGTTGGCCGATCTGAGGCCCCGAGCCAATCCCAGCCCGCTCAGCTGTAATCCAACACGCCTTTCCTCTGTGAGGAGGGAAAGGGAATCTCTTTTGGGAGGACCACCTCCAAGGAGTCCTCCATCTAACGCTGCTCTGCTTTCAATTAAGTGCACTTCTACAAATATGAAGGCTGATTTTTTTAGCTCAAGTTTTTTAAGAAGCTTTATAGGGAGATCGGCTCTGATTCACCAATATGTGGAGCCTTCATTGCGCCTGTAAAAACAGTGTAAATGTTTTAATGATTTTGATAACAATGATGTGTTTAAGAAACAGTGTGATAAAATGTCAGTCATTCACTTGGAAGTGCTCTCAGATATACATACCAGTCATCTGATTCCTCACTTGACCCTGCAACTAATTTCTCACGTACACAGTTTGCAGCTGTAATACTCAAGATTATTACATCAAACTTACTCATTACTCCTTTAAAAAGTTTTATATTATTTAACCCTTTACTTTGTATCAAAAGTAATACAATGGGTGCAGAAAATAACCTTTAATGTGGTTAAAGCAGGAAAGTCAGTAAATCAGTCTGCATTGATCTATGAACGTGGTTGATTCTATCAGTATCTGCTGTCTTCAGCTGCTTTACTGTACGGAAAGCTTCTCCTTCAGTTCATGAAACCCCTGCAGCATCTGAAGAAGGTAGCAGGACACACGTGTTGATAAATCCGCAGCCCCTGAAAAGTGCCGCACTAGAGTGCAGAGCCGTTACACAGTGGCCATTCACTGTGTTTACCTTCATTAAATCATCTGAAAATGACACCAGGCTGCTACAGTATAACCATTCAGACATCTACACACGTCAGACTGATATAACTCGATATTCTGCTTTTATACGATGGAGACCTCTAGTTACCAGGGTGCGTCATCGCCTCTTTTCCAACTATGAGACCTGTGGTTTGACTGACTGAGATGGTATTTAATATCCACCACACCTGCTGTTTGATATATTTATCTTCACATAGCCGTTTTGCACTTTGCCACACTGCCATACATGAACCAAAATAGAAAGTGAGCATGGAGATGGCCACACAGTGCAGGAGCCTTCCACCTTGCAATTGGCATTCATATTCAATATTCAATTCAATTGCATCTGAGGGTGCAAAATGTTAAACTGAGGGTGCAATGCACGCTGAACCACATCACGGGCCACTGTCAAGCTTCTGCACACTGACACAAATGAATACAGAATGGATTGCGGTCGCTGATGGCACCGTAAATTGTGCATCAATTGGAACCTCTATCTGCCCCGTGGGATATTGCTAATGTTATCTAATGACATCATAGCGCAAACACACTCATAAGGTTTGGCAATTTGCCCCTTTTTGCATCTGATTGCAATTATGCATCCAAGAACACAATAAGCACAATGGCTTAAGACTCCAGTAAACTTGTAGTTGAGTGGGGTGATATTTGTGATCAGCAGAAGTCTCAGCTCAGATGTTTCAAAAGCTCTGCAATCACAAGATCCCACCAGGGATAAATGTTTTTTTTGTTGTAATTTGGCTGAACTGATCTTAATGCTGACATGCACTGCTGCTATTTTAACTTTCTAAGTATTTCGAAAGATTACAAACAAGCCGACTTCCCCCGCTGGATATTAGAATAGTTAGATGGCGGGACACCAACCTCCCTGTCATTGAGTGAAACCAAATGATTCCCCTCACAGCTCAATGTTTTGGTTACCAATGAGCCTTGACCAATCACATTACTAAGTTACTTGAACAGGAACATTCAGATTGGCATGCATTGCCCGTTCAGTTCCTGGTGTCTGGATCTTTAACATGATTTACCACACGGCATCTCTCCAAGTCTCTCAGTCTAGTTCTCTGTCATTCTTACAGACAGGCCTCAGGAAAAGCCTCTCTTCCTCTTCAGTTCATTACTTGGCCCATCTTTACGTTACCCCACTTATCATTTGTGAGTGCATAATGGATCCTGACAGAAAACAACTGCAGATGTCGGTTGAGTTGGGGGGGATCTCCAATAAGCAGCGCAGCCGGTAAACACAGCCGCAGACTATTTAAAGCAGCCCGTCAAAGTGTCCTGCTAGAAATCCCTCGTGATGATGTGCCCTGGCGATCCGTCAGCGCACTCAGAGATTGCAAGAGCTTTGGAAAAGCGGAGAGCGAGTGCGCAGCGGAGTCTGTTCTTCATCAGAGCGGTAGCAGACCCCATCCTTGACATCGCATGTTTTATTCCTCGGAATCAGGAATTAGCCTGATAGAAGTCATGCTTCCCATAAGTGAGGCAGTGTGCTGCGTTGCGAGTTTACTCTGAACTGGAAAGTATCGCCGGAGACATCTGTTGCCGAGCAGAGACCGGTTGATACCTTGGCACGTGACGTATCGTTCACACACACAAACACACACACACCCACACAGAGGGACCTGCGCATTTATACACACGCCCATGTGCTTATTCTCACAGGCCCTTGTCCAAACTCGTCGTTTGGTGCCACTGATTAGACACATGACTCACCCTTGCATTGTAGGATTACACGCATCGGTTTACTGGCTTAGTGAATTCCCCACGGTGACCTGCAGTCACACTTTTTTACTCTGCTGTACAAATCTGCCATTTACACAGCTGTCCAAATACAGAAGTCCTTTCCCGTTAAATGACTTTCTTTCTTAGGGAGTCACCTTCTTTGAGGTATTCATGCTGTTTTCAGAGCAACGAGCTGCACAAAAGCTGGAGGTGCACACTGAGTCGCTCAGCGTCTCCCGAAAACATTAAATATATTTTGGATCTCTTACTTTCTCGTAAGGTTCACTACACGCCCATGGTCCCCTGTTGTCCAGAAGTGAACTCAGGGAAATTCTTTCGCTGACAGTGAACCGAGCTTAATAATAGAGACGTCATCGGTGCGGCGCTGCAGTCCCTCCTCTTTGGATGTGCGAGCTCTTCTATCGGGAGAAAGTTGAAAGCGAGAGAGCGTGAGAGAAACAAAAGACAAGCGTGGGATGCAGCAGGTTTGAGGAGGGCGTGTTCTACTGGGGATGGGAGAGCCGTTTTCGAAGGGATGAAGGAACTGTCAGATCCGCAGCAGGTCCCGTTCACACCGCGAGTGAGTTCACAGTGGGACACGCCCTGGAGAAATCTGCTCCCAAGCTGTCTATTTAATTTCCAATGTGTGTGCGAAGGAATTCATCTTATCAACCCTATAGACTCACAACTTTATTGTTCTAATCCTCAGAGCAAAGAGATGGCAAGACATTTTCATACATTTTAATACTAACTATATGTCCTCTCTTACGTTGGATGGATTATTGCCTGGTGATGCTCAACAGCTGTTTATCATAGCATCACTCCATTTATTCATGTGCATTAACAACAGCAGTGATTTTTTCGGATAGAGGAAGAGGAACTGGGCAGCTTAACCCGAACAGACAAAGGCAATAGTGACACCTACAGAAACTCAAACTTTAGTAACAAAAAGTCAAGAAAGAGGAATGATTACTTTTGTTTTTTACTTTTTTTTTCTCTGAACTAAATCTTCTTCTTGTTGGTTTGCCAGAATGATGAACCAATTAACTTTGGTAATTAATAGAAAGGTACTCCTGAAGAAATGATGAGTTCCTAGTTGCAGCTCAGTGTGATGCACCAGCCTGTACACACCACTTGCATACTGCTAGCAGCCCTTATAAGGACTAACATAGTCTAGGTTCTGAACAGTATGCACTCCACAGTTACTGCATGCCTGCATCATTTGACATTTTTTATTTTGAAGTTTTAAAATATGTTATAATATTATATGTTATAATTGAATATAAATAGAATAGAATATAAATAATAATAATACAAAAAAATAATAAACCAATAATAATAAACAACATGTTAACATATTAAGTATTAAACGCATATATTTGTTTTTCATGACATACATGGGCATACATTTCTGATATCCCTGACATGCTTTATTCCTTTAAATTGGGCATGACATATATGGACTGGCATGAAGTATATAGTGATAAGTGGTGTGTATGTTTTTTGTGAAAGGACTGTATGAAAAGAAGAAAAAAACGTAGCAACTGCGTACTTAAACACAAGAAGACAAGACAGAGAGAAATATTGCATACTTGGATACTAAAGACTTGAGAGTTTGTCCCTGCCCCGCTGTGGATGGATGATAGGTTAAACAGGTTGCTTATTGCTTTTTGACTGTGTGTAGCTGTTAAAGGTCAGTATTTGTGGTATAAATTAACGTACTGTGGCCTGTGGATGGAAATGTGATTCCCAGACATTCCTTACACGACACGGCTCTTTCCTCTCGCTGTCTCTCTCTCGCGCGCTTTCCATCTGTAATTCCTTCATAGGCTCTCTCTCTCTCTCTCTTTCATTCTTTATTTTATCTTCTCTCCACCCTGTTAATGTTGTGCCAGGTGCTCTACATGTACTCAATCACAACAAAAAATAAAAATCTCTCGGGAGACATTTCTTGCAGCATGTTATGTCTTCTTGCTGTCTTTATTGCTTACACTGCTCACTCCACTGCACTCGTTTCTTTCTCTCCCCATTCCTCCATCCCTGATGTGTTTTCATGTCCTGACTCCCTCCTCCTCCTCCTCCTCCTCCTCCTCCTCCTCCTCCTCCTCCTCATGTCTTTCAGACTGTTCCTGAAAAGCCACAGTGGGACTGCAGGCAGACAGAGCAGCCTAGTAATCCACGGAGCAGACTTCAGCACCAAGGACATGGACAATGACAACTGCATGTGCAAGTGTGCCCTCATGCTCACTGGTGGTAAGTGGTGCTTTACAGAGGGGATAATCCTCCATTCATAGCAGGCGACCACCTGTATATTACAAGTACCTCCCGGTGTGACTGCGGCAAGTACGGTAGATCAAAGTTGAATCAGGATCTTTTTCTTTTTTTTGCCACTTGGGGGCAACACAACACGCTGTTAACACAACTTTGACATATTATCACCTTGTAAAGTTAGCAAAGGTGTTAACATTTGCTTATTTACACTACCAGCATACACAGAGAAGCAGTAACACTCAATTTGGCCTATGTCTCTGGCCACCTCATGAATGTAAGCCCAATATTCATTCTACTTTTAGCTCCGTTGTTGGTCTCCACCCAGTCCTGAGGGAAATATCTGGCTCTTCAGCTGCTAAACGCTCCACTATGTTCACTTAACTTGCAAGCCTCAATCAGCAGACAGACAAAGTATTACAGGCTATGAAAACCAAAACAATTAGCTAAAAGATGCTAATAAAGTTCTGTGGAACAGTGGGTTTGTCTGTAGGTCACAACAAACAGCAACATAAACAAACAGAATAGTCATCTGATCCATGGATCCCAGAACACATCAGGACAAGGGGCGGCCATAATTTCAAGGAACGCGGAGGGGGTGGGAGGCATCCGCAATGAAACAGACATAGGCTTATATTACTATTGAGTAGTTACAGAACACTCCAATACCCAGGCCAGGCACCGGGTTGAAGTGACTGAGGGCTGTTGAAAATTGCGAGGGGTCAAGTCTTTTATAAATAAACGAAAGACATAGATTTAACCATGCAGTCGCCTCAGAAAGGTTCAATAACAACATAAGGCTGTTTCAAAATCAAAGAAAACATTTATAAATCAGAGCAATCAAATAAGAACGTAGCACTGTTTTAAATAAACCTTAGGTACAAAAAAACGTCCAAGATGCAATGAACCGGTATGCTCATATAAGCATTTGTGTCTCTATGGCACCAGCGAGACAATACAGAATTGCTTTGACTAGAAAAACAATGGCATGATGTAATCATTCCAAAAAGCAATTTTCTCTGATTGGCATCATGACGAACCCCGCAATGTTCATTGCCTGGTCATTAGTTTGGGTCGTTATGATCGCAACCTGCACTTGCGAGACATGCAATGGGCTAACATGGCCACTTATACATCTATCTGCACCTATTAGGGCTATATTCCGCAACAAGCACATTATAAAAATCCCTGGGCGCGGCACCAAGTGTCAGTGAGATTTAACATGACTCCGCTTCTCCTGCTGTGTAAGTGGAGCCCAGTGACCCTCGCTGTCACCTCATGGCAGCTCTACGGCTGTGGAATCGTGACCTGGTACTAATCAAGCATTTTTTAAGTGCAGATTTAAGATCAGCATTACCTCTTAGGTCATTGTGAATGCAGTGGGTTAAAGGGAACTGGCATCTGATCACCAATCAACACTCCTGCTCTGCTTGATTCATGGCCTGCCTATGGCCTGGCCACAGAGGAGAGGCATGACAACATGTAGCCTGAGTCGAGGCTGGTCCGAACCCAGCACCGCGCCGCAGTATATACAGTATATCATTTGATTTATTCCCCTGCATTTATAAGAGCGGGGCTGACATCAAGTGATGTAAGTGTCTGGAATATGCAAGAGGAAAATACTTCTCTGCTACATTTATGAGGACAACTGCAGCATGCCGTGTTAAGAAGACGCAGGAGGATATAGTGTGAGTACACATACTGTAATGTATATATTTACACAACACCAGAACATACAGTAGGGATACGGTACTGACAGTAGGAGCTAGGGGGGGATCCTTATATCATGAGAACAAACTGCACCAGACTTTTTTTTTTATTTTATTTTTTTTCAAAAGAAGACATCTCCACTGTTTTTACAAGTCAGTAAAGATATCTGTCATGGAAACAGAGAGGATCCTGGTCATAAATCCCAAAAGATTGCTGCTGTGCACACTAAATGTTTATAGGCGTGACGGCCGTTGTGTGGTCTGCACTTTATCAACGAGCGAGGGATGGCAAGTCGGACACATTTGCTGTTTTCTGCTTCGTTGTTTAAGAGGAGTAAAAAAACTGCCTCAATAAAATAAAACAGCAGGTTGCACAACACGCTTTGGGATGATACCACCAAACCCCATCAACTACAGGACATTACTGCTACTGGCTCTTTCAACAATGTTTTCATTCCATTTGTGGCTGGTGTCGTAAACTACGTAGCGTGAACCCCAGCCTCTTTTTTGTGATTAAACGGCTCGCAGTCATTCAGTTTCCTATTTAAAGCTGCTTTAATGTTTTTTTGGCCACTTAAGGGAAGCGGAAACAAGCTGTGAACTCAATACATGTCAAAACGTATTGCTTATTTACACATTCAGCAGATAGCTGTCTCGTAAATTGAAGTCCAATAATTACTCACCTTTTAGCTCTGTTTTGGTCTCCACCACCTCATGTGGGAAATATCTCCTCTTCAGCTGCTAAATGCTCCACTATGTTTATAAGCTAGTCTTTAACTTTGTCTGTCTGACGTTTGGTGTTGGGCAGGAAGTGTTCAGAGGATTAGTACGCCTCTGCGGTGGCGACAGCAGTGACAGGAGGCTTTTTTATTGTGGGGTTGACCCTCCATCCTCGTGAACACTATATTTTAAATTTGGCACAAAAATCCACCGAGACTCAAGGATGAGATGATTCAATTTTCGAGATCAACCTCATAACTCGAGAATTCATTCGCTAATTCTGACAATTTCACACACACATGTCATGATAAAATGATGAAGTGGTGACATTTTGAACAGAAATGGATGTTGTGAAACTGCAACATGAGTGGTTGGTGGAGGCATAAAACCTGGAGGCGGTTATTTTAGAGCTTACATGCTGGAAACAGTTACCTGCTGTGGCTGGAAACTCAAGAAACCTGCCGGCCTTAAAACCAAAACCATGAGCTAAAAGACTGAAATGTCCTGTGGATCTGAGGGAAACTGCACAGTTGGTGAATTTCTCTGTGGATTCGTCACCACAAGCAACCACTATAACATTACAAAAATTAATTCAATCAATCATTCATTTATAAATATTGACTATAGTAGCTTTAACCTTTCACAACTTTGGTCCATCTGTTAAGATGGCAGGTGCAGTAGCTCCTCTGAAAGAGCTCCCCAGCTTGAGGACTATTCCCCAAAAAATGTTAAGAAATTATAGCAGAGCAAGTGCAAGTTCATATTTGGTTCCCACTGGCGCCAGTATATACTGAAATTATAAGCAGCTGTGGAAATGTAAGGAGGTGTCCACCAGTTTCCCTTCTATGTTGTGTTCGTGCCTCATGATGAAGCAGCAATCAATGTGAAATATATATCTTGTGCAATCCACGTCAGCAACAAGGGCAGGACATTGCTCCTGATTACTGACAGCTCTCGTGAAATGTCACACTGTAGTCCGCAGCGGTATTCCGGTCTGACCGGAGAGACGAGAGGAGCTGCCATTTGTCCCCGCGTGACTGACACATGCCATGCCTCACATATGTTCCATATCGGACTGTGTCAGCGAGTGTTCACTCGTTCAGATGTGAGACGTGAATGGAAGATTACTAGGATGGATTACATGTTATGTTTGAAAATGAATATATATAAATGTATATTGATATATAGAGTATTTACAGAAGTTCCATAGTAGGTATTTATGACAGATTGTTCCACAGATTTGGTCCATAATATCTCCCTAATTCTGAGTTTTAACTGCTTCAGTGACCTAAGGCAGCAGGTAGAGGGAGAAACAGATAATATAAGTTTGGCGGTGCTAAATCATTCAATCTAAGCTCTACTAATTTTGAAAGATACAGGAAGCCAATGTGTGTGTTAAATTATAAAATGACCATCCTCTAAGTCCAAGCATGTGTACCCTTCCTCTGAGCACCTGATATTATATATATATATAAAATTATGAAATGTGTCACCTTGGGAGTAGAATAAAAGTTTCCCATGCCATTCACCCCTCTGGTGTCAAACTGGAGCTTGTGCACGTGCACTCTTTGCTTTAAATAGAAAGAGGTACCGAAAGTGTCCAGCAGCAGGTACCGGCATGCCATTGAACCCAGTGACAGTAACACATTGAGCAGATAGCAGTGTAATGGTGTCTGAAGCAGTGCCATGGCCCCGTGGGAGAGGCCATGGGAAGCTGTCAACCTTTACCGAGGACAAAAACTTCTGATAGAGGTGACTTCATCAGCGCCTTACTTAAAGCCTGGTTTCTTCTGCTAAAAGGCATCGACGCTTTGCAACTAATATTTTTTATTTTCTCTTATTCTCTTCAAAGGTTGGTGGTTTGATGCCTGTGGCCCGTCCAACCTTAACGGCATGTACTTCACCCAAGGACAGCACATAGGGAAGTTGAACGGTATCAAGTGGCACTACTTCAAGGGCCCCAGCTACTCGCTACGAGCCACGGTCATGATGATCCGCCCGCTGGACTTCTCCTAGTCCTTTCAACTTTCAACTTCCCTATTTCATCCTCTTGTCTCATCTCATTTTCGCTGGCCCCGGGAGACATCCAATGAATTTGTTTTTATTCAATCTGGTTCCTCTCCAGAGCGATGGCTATTGCTGCGCTGCCTCGTAACCTTTCCCCCTCAGCGGTCTGAAAACCAGCGACGAGGAGGAACGACGGAGCACGAGATGATTCATCTGAACTGATTCACAATCTTGACGTTATTTAAGGACAAAAGCGTTCAGTATGTGTTATCTCCACCCTTGCAATGTGTGCACATTAAGAGCCCGCTATAACGGCTCTTACAAATTCAAGCACGATGTCAAACCACAACTTTTCCATTATCCTGGGGACCTGCGCTGTAATAATATAGAGGACTTGAACTCTTCTGAATGGAAAGCAGCTATGACAGAGCAGCACTGACTCTTCAACTGCAGGACGGAACAAATCTGTAACGCTATAAGGAGATGATGCTTTTCTATTAAAATGTTGCTGACAGAACGCAGCTCATGAATATTACCATTGTATTATATATTGTGGGGGTTTTTTTGTATTATTTTTGTTATCCCAACTGTAAACAATATCCAAAGTGAGATGAAATTGTCTTTTGTACTATTAGTGTAACACACACACAGTTTTAAGGTGACCTTAACATTCGAGTGATGAGCTGGTAATAGTTACAAGGGTCACTTGGAGTATTTGTTGCCTTCACAGTGTGATTATTATTAGAGTTCAACATGTGAGGTTTTTATTGGGTTAGATTCTGGACTGAGAGCCACTTGCATTTGTTGTTGGCTGAGAAACAACTCGTACCTGCCAAGGTTCAGCATGTGAGTGATCACCTTACCTCTGCTGAATATGAAAAACAAGGACATTAATACTGATTCCTATTATTAGTGAAGTATAACAATTACAGCTGTGTGCACATGGGGGAAGAGAATGCACGAATGCATATACAAGTAATGTGTATTTTTTCAACTACACAGAGATAAACAGTGTATTCCAGCATGTGATGATGAAGTACCACGTCATGATCCGTCCATATTTACAAAGATGTAAATGCTTATATTAAGCTGATGTCCCACAAAGAATGAGGTCAGAGTTCATATTACTGAATCGTATTTCTAACTCTAAAGGGCATTATAAAAGCTCTTTAAGGGTAATTTCAGTATTTCTCAACCCCATTATTCCATGTTTTTGTGTCTAAGTGACTAATAGGGACAACATCTTTTTGAAATTGGTCCAGTATTGAGGGAGAACGCTGCAGACGGCAGCCACTAAACAGGCTGCAATGTAAGGGGCAACTCCTCACCGTCAATGCCCGTCCACTAGAAGTGCTTGTTTTTGCCACTGACAGGCTCAGATTGTTGTTGTAAGTGTCTGACAACATGATGGAAAGGACCCTACAGAGAAATAAACCCTTTTTCTAAACCTTTCGCTTGATCCGGTCTGTCTTTTGGCTCGGAGAAGACTTGTTCTTAAATCTTGCGTCACATCCACATTGTTGATATTATCTTAAGAGTTTTAATGTCATGGTTGTATATTTATCTAACACTAAGCTACGCTTTCTGTAGTCCAACCGGGCCGCAACCTCCGGGTCTGAAAAGTGAAGCTGATGTGGAAGTGCCTTAAACTTGTATTCTCTCTAAAGACCATCAGGGGGCGACTCCTCTGGTTGCAAAAATAAATCAGATTTTATAGAAGTCTATTAGAAAATGACTCTACTTCTCATTTGATTTATTACATCAGTAAACATTATAAACATGAGTTTATGGACTCAATCTCTAGTTTCAAGTCTTCTTCAATACAACATGATGTTCATTTGGTCCATTTAGAGTCAAATAGACCTATAAGCAGGACATGCTTTAGGGCGTCGATACCTTGTGATTGACAGGTTGATACCAGGGTGTTGTCCGGTCTGGGACTTGTCCGTGTTTTCGTCTTACAATTTAAACCCTTTCACAGTGCGTTTTCACTTTTTGGTTGTCTAGAAAAAGCCATTTTCAGAGCTCGGTTGTACTCTCGTCACTTCTGGTTGCAAAAAAACAAAATGGCGACGGCCAAAATCAAATATGGTGAAGGCCAAAATGACAAACTCAAGGCTCTAAAACGGCAGTCCACAAACCAATGGGTGACGTCATGACTACATCCACTTTTTATATACAGTCTAAGACTCCAACACAACAACCTCAGACAATATCTGCACTCCTCTCTCCAACTCACGTGGTCACAAAACCAATCAAACCGCATCAGGCGAAAGGTACCAACACAATCAGAGTCTGTCAGTGACAAAGACAAGCATGTTTATTGGACGTTTAGTGGACATTTGGTGGATGTTTGGTGGACGGTAAGGAGTTGCCCCTGGCTATAACATTGCAGCCCGTTTCCAGGTTGAAAAGTACTGAACTTACCCTTTAAGACTGGCCATAACCTCAAACCTTAAGACAAAGAGAAGATCATTAACACGAGTTACAACATGTTTTTCACAGACATCAACATGACACAGCCTAAGAACCCAGCCAGTTTCTGTTTCTCATCAATGTAGCTTTGTGAGGAAAAAACTAAAGAAACTCTTGGAGTTGGATATGAAGCATGAAATTAATGATTCCACCAAGTGATCCATGTGAATGCATATTTCATAATGTCCAGCTTTGTAACAACAGAATATGCCGTGGAGTATTAATAAAGGTACATGTGGCGAGAAGATGAAGCATATCTGCAACTTTTAGAACTACAATTGACATGTTTATTAACGTACTAAAATTTGTATGATTTAATGTGTGCGTAATGTGTGTGAGGAAAGCTATTCTTTCTTTTTTGTTCTGTTTTTACTCCAACAGAAGGACAATGGTGTTTTGAAGTTGAGCATAAAACATAGTTAAGATAATAACCCTGGAGAAATGTGCCTTTGATAACTCTGCTTTTACCTCATTCCATTCCAGATTTTGCAGATTTATTTAAACATCTTTTTGTAACATGTGGTCAGTGTTGTGTTGCTAGATTAAATAAAAGAGGAAATGTTTTCATTCTGCGTTCAGGCTGCACTTTGTGTGCCAAATCGATGTGATGATAGATATAGGTTTAAAGTCAGGGTTCCAAAACGTTGCTCTTCATTACGTCTTTCTTGTTGTCTTTTCATGTAAGAAATTCACCTTTCATGATAATATCTCTAACATCAGGTTAAATCTTACTGCTACACTGTATGTCATGCAAAGCGAGCTTATCGCACAGAAAGACACAAGATAAATCACGCAGATACACAGACATGCTTTCTTTTCCGCCCAAACCAGATGGTTCAGACGTTGAGCTCCCTCTCTGGCCAGGCAGCGGAGAGGCTTTTGTCTCCAGTGGTGACCCGCCCGCTTTGCTCGCTGGCGGCAATGACAGATTGCCGAAGTGTCAAACGATGCTGTCGGGACCCGTAGTGTCCTCATAGTTGACATTCCTGGGCCTAATCAGAGGTTAAACAAATTACTGCAGCCTGCAAAAGCACCGCGTGTCCTTCGGCGCCCGCACTGACCCGACACCCTCGCTGGAATGTGTTCTATACAGAGTCCGGAGCAGTGGGGTGTGAAGAAAGTCCGCACACGCTGGCAAACACCTATGTGGGTCCTAAGCTCTGTCCTTTGTTGGAGTGAGGACAGGAGGTACCGAGAACCATTTCTGAAACTGGTGGAAGTTTTGTTTCCTGTGGACGTTCAGGTGTCAAAGCAAAGTGGTGTTTCGGTTGTCATCTCCACACAAACACACACACACACATACACACACACACACACACACACACACACACACACACACTCACACATCTCCAGCTCCTTACATCCACAGCCAGGCTGATCCGCTGAAAGCGGATCCTTTCCTGTTAACCGAGGAAGAGTGCTGGCGAGGCGATGGGACTCCCTGAGGATCCACATGCAGACGGACAGCGTTGGACCTCAACCAAATCAGATACGACAGAGCACAGTACCTGCAGTATGAACACTCGGGGGCCACTGAATCCTCTGAAGAGGCCACCTGCTCACATGGAAATGAATAAAAACATTGAGGATACGTAGAGAAAGGAAGTGGAAGTAAAAATAGAGCAAATGTCTGTAGCCCTTCGCTTCATATCAGATTTAATCATAAAATGCCTTTAGAATGGGTTCCTTATTCTAGTATTAATCCAGTACAAATAGATTTACACCATCACAAACCCTTATTATATTACAACTGAGATTGTTGGATTTAAGCAGAAAAAGGCCTGTTGTAAGCAGAGTGTTCCACAAGATGATGAGAAAGACAGCTAACGATATAATCCTCTTTCATCGTGGAGCCGTGATGTATTATAAGGGATTCAAATAAATAAGTCAAATTAAAGTAATTTAGTTTTAAATCAAGTCAGATGTAAATAAGCAAGGAAATCAAATAGTGATTATCAACCGGTTCCCTTAAATCAAGCAATCTGATTGATTCATAGCACAAGATATAATAACCGCATACCATGACGATGACGGCTAATGCTGTGTTCACAATACAAGCGGCAAAGCACCAAAAATACACCCAACTGTGGTCGGCTACATCGTCGGCAAGTCGCTGCTGAAGTGTTGCCCTAGTGCTCGTTGAAGTCATATTGTTACATAGCAGCATAGACTATATACAAGAAGTGGACGTAGTAGTCGTGACGTCACCCATTGGTTTCTGTACTGCCGTTTTGAAGCCAAGAGTTTGGTGTTTTGGAGGTCGCCATTTGAATAACAGCCATCACCAACCAGTGTACAGAAGTGACCATATTTGGACGCCGTATACTGCTCTGGTAGCGAACTGTCAATCACAAGGTAGCCACGCCCTTAAGCATACTTTATGGTCTATTTAACTCTAAATGGACCCTAATTTACTAAATGAACATCATGCTGTATTGAAGAAGACTTGAAACTAGAGATTGAGACCATAAACTCATGTTTACAATGTTTCCTGAGGTAATAAATCTAGTGAGAAGTAGGGTCATTTTCTCATAGACTTCTATGTAATCAGACAGGAGTCGCCCCCTGATGGCCATTAGAAAGAATGCAAGTTTAAGACACTTCCGCATTGGCTTCACTCTTCAGAACCAGAGGTTGTCGCCTGAATAGCACTGGGAACTGGAACTGGCTCCAAAAGCCAAGATGGCGATGGCCAAAATGCCAAACTTGAGGCTTCTAAACCGCAGTCCACAAACCAATGGCCGACATCAGGGTCCACTTCTTCTATACAGTCTATGATCCAATGCCAAAGTAGCTCATTTAAACGGTGTGTTAACAAGGCTAGCAGTCAGGTTAACTATCTCTGTATAATTCATTGACAGAATAACTAGGTTTTGTTACCATTCAGCTGACAAGGTGTGAATTAGTGCTATAACCTGCTTTTGTGAATTTAGTTTCCTTGGTATTGTGTTTCTTGTTTTTGATATCTCATCTTTTTTTCCAGATTTGCTGTCACTGAAATTGTTGTGTTTTTCTGACACTGCTACAGACTTTAAATGCCAACTTCTTCAAACTTTAGCTGTGAGTTGCACAGCCTTGTGAGGGAAGAAGAAAGCCCCACGTTTCGGCTCTCTGGTGACGGTGACGTCATGTTGCCTGTGTTTAAATTAACGACTCGAGTCTTAAATGTTTTTCATGTTGCGGGGCCATCGGCAGCGCCAGCAACTAAAGAAATCATCGACTCAGCCGCATAACTGGCACAGATATTGACCGCCGATAAAGCAAACATACTAAAAAGCTAAAGGGGCACTGGAGAATGAACTTATAAATTCATCAGACGCCAGTCACCCTTGAGTCACTATATTGAAGCCGACATCAATATGTGCAACTCCCTTTCACTGCAGCAGACTCTATAATCCCAAAGCAACTGTGTGGTCTCTGCACAACTATTAGGACTTGGCGTTGCTGTAAGTTACATACTGAAAGAATCATAGCTTTTCTTCATATGTGCTGAACATTACACCAAAGCGATACATTATCCATGTCAAGTCAATGTATTTTATAGATTTCCTAATCTTCTGCAAGAAGTTATCTGATATCTGATTTCTCGAGACGAGCGAATGCCAACTTTCATCCGCAGGTTTCTTGAGTTTTATCACAAGAATACTACATACTACATCAAAGTAAGAGATATTCTGCCCAATTGTGGGGAGAAAAGCCATGTTGGGTGGAACAATGCTGGTTTGAGTACAAACTGCTGCGGTTTAGCAAAATAAATAGAGTGGAATAAGAATGTAAACCTGAGTTGAGGTGAGGGACTCCCTCTTCTAGAAAAACTCAAAAGGAGCTGGATGTGATTGATGGCCTGTGGGAGAGAGAACGACACTCGGTGTACACAGAGGGTGTGAAGCAGAGAGACAGGCTGCAGGTCCCGGCAGGAACTATTCAAAGTGATAATAGCGTGAAGGCTTCTTAGCTGGATGAAAAGAGCTGAGAAGTGTCTTTCTCTTTCTGACGTTAGTAAAGGCAGAATCAGCTAATACGGACCCCAGAGACTATAAATCATCTTAAGACATTATGGGAAGATGAAGCTCAAGAGCATTTGCCTGTTTGTGTAATTCATAAATTAGCACAGTTTTAGTTTTTTTCGATTCCTGTGACATGTTGGAAAGTTCACAAAAAAAACAGACAAACATGGGAAACCAATATGGATGTCAGAAAGCATGACAAGTTGGATGCAGAACCGGTGGAAGAACGAACGCGCAGATCCTATTTTTGGGGAGCTCAGTGTTGGTAACATTGTGAAGGTCCGTGTAACGAGTGAGAAGTGTGTGGCCAATTATTGCTCCAGAGGCTGCTGCGGTCACAAGTAATGAAGTGCGATTGCTGACTGACGCCATGCGAGCCAAAAGCAACATGTTTTTATAAGATCTCTGGTAACGAGACCATGTGTCAAAGCAAATAGGCCAGATGTTTTGCGAACACGTTTAATATCTCTGAAATACAGTGGTGCAGCATGCGAATCACCGGGCTTTGGAAAGCGACCTAAGTTGTCCTCATTTTCCCAGTCATGATCAATGATGCCAAAAAGTGCCATAATATACTATAATTTGACCGTTTTGTGCCGCTGTGTTGTTGGTTTTAGTCTGCTCTCTCTCATTTTAATTAATTTCTGGATGGATCCTACCTCTGTCTTTATGCATCTTTTCTCATGTGACCTCTTTGCAGCCAATCACGGTTGATGTAGGCTATGACTGATTATTTCCATATCATTATATATTAGTTGAAAACCACATTTTAGTCATGTCCTCAGGTTGTTACTCAGTCCTGTTACCCCCCTCTAAACGGGACATTCCACAAGTCACAAGATCAACAGGAAGTAGCATCATTTGAGTCTCCTGAAGGCCATGGGAAGACCAAAAGTAAGTTATCTCACTCTATTTTCTGTATTTTTTAACATATTGTAAGTATGACTGAGAACGTCAATCTCAAGGTTATCTGTTACCTTCATTATTTCTTATATGTTACTATGTTTCTTTTTAAAGGTGGTTTTGGTAAACCACTAGGAAGTGTTCTATTGATATTAGCATTGTTGTCATGTGGCTACATTTCATGTTTTTGCTAATGCTATGCTAAATATTAAAAACACGAACCGTCATCTATTTAGAAACCTTGTTAAAAATAAATCGTATAGCCTGGGATTAACCAATACACATTTTAAATCGTATTAGATACAGTGCTGAAAAATAGATAAAGAACGAAGTTACATTTTTGAAAAGTAACTAATGCAAAAGCAATGAATTCGCTAAACAGCCTACCTAGTGGCAAATACCACTGATAATTAGCAAATATTAGCATGCTAACAGGCTAAATTAAAATGGTGAGCGTGGTAAACCTTTTACCGTCTGAACATCAGCATGTTAGCGTTGTCATCGTGAGCATGTTAGAACACTGACATTAGCATTTAGCTCAAAGCACCACTGCGCCCATGCACAGCCTCACAGAGCCGCTCCTAATGCTATTTGCTATTTAAAGCCAGCTATGAGCGACACTGAACGACATCTTTAACATAAAACAGTTCCATTTAGAGCCTCTACATCTGTAAACACTTGCCTCTCCAAAGAGCTCCCGTTTTATCTGCTATCCTACTCCCTCCTCGTCTGCCTCCGTCCTCTTCATCATGTAAAACATTGTCGTGAAGGCTGTCACATAAATCCCAACCAGCCTCTAATGACTTCGTCTGGCTCCAGCAGTGCTCTCTGTCATCCTGTCGGGCCCTCTGCAGGGGGGCCCGACAGGATGACAAGGTTGACAACGTTTTCCTCTCATCCTCCTGGCCGTCCCTCGCTGACCCCTTGTATTGAGCTCGCTTTAATTTACTGTCCTTCCCATCTTTATTTGTCAGGGCCAAGTGGCACAGCCAAACAATAACATTCAGCCCCTTCGGAAGGAAGTATTAGTGGACTACATAGTGGTTTACTTTTCCTGGGCCAGGACAGATTTGTGCGGCTGGCCTGTTTGTTGAGGTCAGCGCTGTGGAAAGGCGAGATTCTCCGAGTTGGATCACAACTGTACTTATTTCAGATGATTTGTCAAGAGCCATGTGTTTGACCGTTAAAGATGTTATTGTTGATTAGCCCCGGAAATGAAGAGACATTAAATCCATCAAACCGTGCAGACGAGAAGAGGGAGAACATCCTCTGAATCCTGGTTGCAGCTGTTTCATTTACTAATTTCACAAATAAGCCAGGCTACCTCTGCAGTCTAGATGATAGATATAAATGTCTCGTACGTGCCGGGATGTTGATCTGATCGCTGCAACAACAGGATTCCAATTACGTGCGAGATCACCCCGAGCGCAATGCGAATCGGCATCGCACACAGGGGTCAGAGCCACAGCTTGAGAGACCCTCACAGATGCACATTCCTGCGCAATTAATGCGCAACAATAAGGAGGGCCAAATAAAACAATGTTGGAACAGAGCAGTGGAGGGTAAACAAAGCAGCAGTGCAGATGTCGATAAGCAGGAGACACAGGTGCATTCGCTCCAGAGTTGGACTTCCTCTTTATTCGGTGGGGTCGACCACCCGGTCAGAGGAGACTTTAATTCAGGAAATGCACCGGCTACCCACCTGCAGCGCGTCATGTCTGTTCAGAAGCTGAGACGGAATGAAAAGCACCTGAAGGCATTGTTCACTGCTGTCAGATGATCAGCAGATGTCTAACAGCATTTTAAAGGACATAATCATCCCTTTTAGCACCCATGGTTCCAGTGTTATTTGTTTATTTTTGACAAGTGTATTTTGTGTTTTCTCCTTTTAGTCAGTGTATCACCTTTAGGTGATTCAGCTTTTTGCTATTATTCTGCGAGCCTGAGGATCTGAGTGCTGCTGGGAATGTTAAAATCTTTAAACGTGATCGTAGAACCTATTCAGCCAGGCTTTTGATCTAATAGGGTTTCATTTTTTTCACTCCTTTTATTGTTTTTATGCTGTAAAATGTTATTCTATTTTACAGTTATTTTTGAAAAGCAGTTATTTTATTGTATTTGAGCTGTTCAAATAAAATGTATCACTTTTAATTGATCATTTTATTGATCACTTATTTTATTGTAAAATACAATTTTCCCGTTTTTATTTTTGTTATTTTATCTAGTTTTTTATTGCATGCTGTTTTACTACTATTACTGTATTATGGCTTTTAAATCTATCTGTTATATTTTCATCGATTTCGATTGTCTCGCGTGCAATGGTCTCAAATTGCTGAATTGTTTTTTTTCTTTTTTGTACTTTCTTCAAGGTCCAAACGTCTCATTATCGGCTTGTCTGTCATCCGTGAAGCACTTTGAACTGCTCTAACCTGTATGAAAGGTTTTATACAAATAAAGTTTGATTGATTGTTTTTCACTCTAGTCCAATTTCAAAGGCAGCCAAATAAATCGTCAGGTGAGATATTGGTATGAAAGTACTTTCTTCAGTTTAATATGCTAACCTGTGGTGTACAGTGCTCATGCTCTCATTCAATATACAGCCTAAGTGGTTGTTGATTCATTAGTAGAAAGGTGTACATGTTTATAATGAGCTTATTGAATAAAAACATTAAAACAGAGAGCTGAAGAGAACTCCTTGTGTCCTTTTGGAGAGTTGCGGTGTTTCAACAATGAAATCATAGCAGCCTCTACTGGTAGACTGCTACCCTCACATCTATCCAACATGTTTAAAGTCAAACTGACTTTTTGCCATTTCTGTCAACTCTTAAGCTGTCACATTAATTGTGTGGGAGGAATGATGCATGATTTCCTTTTGCCTAGAGATGGGACAGACTTTGTGCCTCCGCCGCCATCAAAGTTGTCCCAGTTTCCCTGCAGATCTGCTGTCACATCAAAATACACACATGCAGCCTTGGAGGTCATGTCGTGCTATGTCTGGAAATGGTAAATATCGGGAAAGCTCCAGGTGGTGCTCCACAAAAGAAACAGGGTTTGAGGGCTGTCTTGGATGAGACAGATGGACTGTGTGTCCTCAATGTGACTTGTTGTGACTATTATAATTATTATAGCATAACCAGATAACACCACTTTTTTTGCAGGAGTGTCTAATATAGTTTTTATTGTAACTATAAATAACAACAGGATGCTGATGGAATTGTGTGATATTGAAGTTGTTCTACTATATACACTATAATGTAGTGTTTGTCTTATCCAATGTGAGGGTCCAAGGAGAGGATGTTGTATGCTGTAAAGCCCTCTGAGGCAAATCTGTGATTTTGTGATCAGGCTACAGAAATAGAATTGAATTGGAAAAATAAAATGGAATAAAATACTTTGATTTCAGTTAAAGATACCACATCAGTTGCAAAAAGCAGTTCCATCCAGGTGTCATATTTGTATTACCAACCAGGAACAGCAATGAGCCCGTTTGTCCTGGTGGAGGCGCAGTAACCCTCCTCTCGGAGAAGAAACCGTATATATCATCAGGCCGACCTGATTTTGAAGAGGCATCCTGTGCTGATGCTCAATGAGTCACTTCCACTCTCCGTGACAGACTGCCAACAGCTGCAACTTTGCGTCTGCGTGCATGTGTGTGTGTGCCAAGTCCTATTTATGAACATCCCTACTCTGCAAACATACATAAAACTACATCAATAATGTTCACATAAAACACAGCTCTTAAATCAGCACCAAACACCCCTCCATGGATCAGTTTACCAAAGTGTAAAGTCTTGATGTTGGTAATGTCATAGTGCATGCTGCTCTCTGCTCTCTGCTCTCTTGAGTGAGTGGGTGATATCACTCCCAGCTGCACTGCGAGATTAAAACCCCTTCATGCGTCAGCAGGAGGTCCTCGTCTCCCTCAGGTCTCATGTTCTCTCCTGGTCAGAAGCTCCTTGTTTTCTTTTCTCACAGAAATGGAATTTAATATTATTAGGTTTTCTTTAGCTTTTAATCACCTGAAAATAAAAATTTAGTGTGCTGTGGTTTTGCATCGGCCACCACAGTTCTCCTAAACACTTGCCACACAGCAGAAGTTTCAGTTGGTTGCAATCTGCAACCTCACCGCTAGATGTCGACACATTTTTAAGTGAAATGTGTGAGATTATTTCAGTATATAAAGGGCAACACCACATAAGTTAAAAATTCCAATATGTTCTTTCCATGGCTGAGGAAAGTTTAATCAATATTTGTGAACATGAGCTACTCTCAGTCAAATCCAGACACCAGCGAAGTAAGTTTCACAACTTGTTATGTCATCAAGTATAAAGTCTGGAGCTGCTACACACGCAATGAATGGGAGACTGATTTTGTTATTTAGGTATGATTTTAAAGCTGACAACAGGAAGGAACATGACTTGAGTAAATTTTACTCAAGTATTGCACCTCAGTACAGCTATGAGGAACTTGTACTTTAATTGAGTATCCACTTGAGTATTTCAATTTCAAGCCACTTTATACTTTTTCTCCATTACATTTATCTGACAGCCATATACGATGCATTGTTATAGATTAAAATACCCAAAATGATGTAGAATAGTTCAAATAAAAAATGCTAATCACACAAAAATGTATCTACGTCTGTACAACATATATCTCAAGGTTGCAAACTAGCATACGCCACCATAAGCTTGTGGTCACACCAGATTAAGTAAAGGTGTAGCAGCAAAAACCCAAAACAACAATAAATTGAGAAAGGGTGTTATTGCTTTTGAGTCCATCTTTTCGTTTGTGTGAGGAGGAAGTTTGCATTATTTCATTTTTCAAGAGTTAGATAGTCCCACTTAAGGCAAAGTGGCTGGCCTCCCCCACCACTGGGTAAGACAGCCTCAAACAAAGTATGTGGACACAAGATCAGTTCTTTATCTCCCAGTTTACAGGGTCATCTACTTCTGTGGGGGTGTTTTTATAATGTGCAGGAAAACAGAAGTGGTTACATACTGTATATTTGCAGTTTGCTTGAAGAGCTTTGATATCTGGTAGAGCTAGAGAGTTCACAAGGTGTTACTGTGACATAAAGTGGTACGTCTTTAATGGTCTTTGCATTGGTGCACTTCATGATGAAGCTTAGCACCCCCGTGGTCTGCCTTGTTTACCTCTAGTTACGAGCTCCGCACTCTGTGATGAAACATGAGTCCGTAGGGGTTGCCGGTGTCAGGGAAAGACGATCAGGACGGTAGCCCTAGATGACTCGAATTCTTTCCACCGTCATGTTAGGGTTCTGCTCTCCCCATTTTAGTAGCTGCAAGCGTGAGTGTGGGGAGCAGCAGAGGGACACAACAATGATTTGAGAAGAGAGGAGATGGATATGTTCAGGCTAATCTGACAGCTGTTAAGGAAGATCGCTTAGCGGGATTAAATGTGTCTGGATTGACACGTTAAAACTCCTAATTATGTCTGAAAACCAGTCTGGCCAAAGGAAACCATCCACCAACAAGAACATCAAGAAGCTCCGCACTATTAGCATGGTGTGCAGCCTGGCGGGCAGCTGGCAGCGTTGGGTGACGGAGAACGAGCAGAAGCAGGCCAGTGAACCCAGCGGCTGGGCTCCATCGCTGGGAGGACCAGCAGAGGAACAGACAAAGACACGGGTCCCAAAGAAGCCTCCTCCCGCTCAGATCCAGCCAACAAGTGCTTCTCAAAATCATGTAATCGGTTCTGGAGAGACTCAAACGTCTGTAACGCCCCACAAGGAGACCAAAGATGCACCCAAGACTGAGGAGGCCAAGACCTCAGCTGACCCACCATCTCGCATCAAGGTGAAGGAAGTGGTGAAGACGGTGACCAGCGGGGTTCAGGAGAGAAGTGCTGGTATCGGGCTCCTGACCGAGATGATCAAGAAGGAGTCCCTGCCATCGGGTGAGGAGATCGACAGGCTTCTGAAGAAGAAATGCTCGCCTACGCGCCGCAGAAAATGCTCCAACATGGTATCGTCTCTGACCAAAAGCTGGAAGCAGGTGGAGAAGGAGCAGAAGCTTGGAAAGGTGGGAGGAGGAGCAGGAGAGGAACGCACCTGTGGTGGTGATGAAGATGGCAGCGGACGTCCTGAGGCAAAGGGGGAGAGACTGGACATAGAGGACACCCAAAAACATGGGACAAGCTCTTTGAAAGAAGCAGAGCAGAAAGACTGTGAAGGAGACTCTGAGTCAGTAGTGAGGATTAAAAGACCCCCGGTCCCAACGTGAGTACGATCAGTGTGCTTCAGTCTGTTTTTCCAGTAAAGAGAGGAAGTTCTTTTAGTACAGAATGGGTTTTAAAATGCTTTAAGGGTCAGATGAAACAGCATATATATATCCTGAATGTGATCTGCTACATTCAATATCCAGAGCGCTAATATAGCAGCAAACAACTACATGCTAAGTAGAGATATAGTGGAGCAATGTCTACCTGAGCAGAGAATGAGGTTGCTCTCTGCACATGCACGTCCGGCCGGCCGCACGTGCATGTGAGTCCCAGTGTGTGTGCCCGATTGGCTAGCTAACTGTCGCTACTCTGTGCTGCGGTCATGTGCCGGTTACCGCTGATAGCAGCATTCTGACCCACAGCGTCGTCGCGTAAGCGTAGCAGCCACCTCCAGTTCCCCATCACTGTTACCACACTGTTACCTCACTGTTACCACACTGTTACCTCACTGTTACCACACTGTTTGCACTGTTACCACACTGTTAGCACTGCTAGCTGCCGGCTCTGCCGTTGGCATGTTGAGAGCCGTGTGGAGGCGCTCCCTCAATCATATTTAGGCTCTGAATTTGTTTTGCGATTGACTCAGACAACTTTTCATGTTGGCCTTCTCACAAACAAAATTTTTCTGCTTTGTTTTCCACCTCTCATGATCACCTAATTCAGAAACTTGTCAATTAGGCCTGCATTGACCCTTTCATGTGCAATGTGTAATACCTGGCCCCATTCTCTAAAGAAATAGGGAGCAGTATTTCATACTACTGGGTCACAGTTATTGAGTGTGCTGTATTATTAATTTGAAATATAATCTGATTTACCTCCCAGGTACAGAAAGGAAGCCGGGGATGCCAACAAGATCAACGCCCTCTCCAAGAAATACAGCGCTGTGGGAAACCTCAAGAGCCGCTGGCAGAGCTGGGCCTCAGAGCACACCATTACCCAGAAGCTGAACCCCTTCAGCGAATACTTCGACCACGATTACTCCATGTCCCTCCGCCTCCAAAAGGGCGAAGAGGGTTACGGACGCCCCAAGGAGGGCACTAAAACCGCGGAGCGAGCCAAACGCGCCGAGCAACACATCCACCGCGAGATAGCCGACATGTGCTACGTGATCAGGATCATGGCCGATCCGGAGCCGGACGGAAAGACCCGCGTCACGTTCGGACAGCTGTTCGACAGATATGTTCGGATCTCCGATAAGGTGGTGGGGATTCTGATGAGAGCCAGGAAACACGGGAAGGTGGCGTTTGAAGGAGAGATGCTGTGGCAAGGCCAGGATGATGGAGTGATCATCACTCTGCTGGTGTGATGCTAATACCCTTGTCAAAGTTGTACTGGAAATCCTCTTACTCAGTCATTATCAAGCAGGGCTGAGGATTTAAAACGCAATCTGACCTGGGTCTAATAAGTGGACACTTGCAGAACCACGTGACAAGAATATGGAAAGTCCAAAGCTTGGCGGATGAGTTTTTGAGAAATCTTCAATTTTTGATGCTCAAGCTGAAGTTTCCATTCAGAGTTGATTCTCTTTTGCACTTTCTTTATGGCTTATGTAAATGAGAAACTTCCAGCCTATGTGTTAATGTACCAAATAACCAGCAGCTTTGCAGCACAGTAATTCACACATGGATTGGGTTTCACTGCCTGAATACCTGCAGCTCAGCAGTCATTATACTGCACCGGGCACAATGCAGAGGAACAGAGCAGACCACAGCACTTTTAAGTCTTGCGGCCTTTTAGACCGAGCCTGTAAGGATTCAGAAAGCATGCCATATTGAGCCATGCTGTACATTTTAGGTATTCGCTTGCACCCTCATTAAAAAGCAAGAAAGCTCTCATCTATACAGTATACAGGAAACTGGAAGTCAACAAGTCGCTATATGCAATGGCGTCTCCTTACAATATACTTGCGATGAATGCAAGCTCTCCTAAAAAGTGTACAGCTTTCTAATTTAACCTTTACCTTCTATGTACATTCATTTTGACAACGATGTCCAGAAGTTCTGGAAGAGCCTGTCTGTACTTTGTTTTTAAAAAGTATTGAAATAGCTGCTTCAAACTATTGCACACAGTTTAATGATGAAAAATGTTTTCCCTCCTCCGCGTATCTCTACATTGTGCAGGTGTTTAAATGTCTTTCTCATGCTAGTGCTGGACATTGTGTTTCAGGATGCGATTAATCTCACCTCGATCATGATATTCTGATTTGATCTGATGAGGACAGTTTGACATGGTGATGTGATGAGTCTTGGACGCTGGATTATCAAGAGTTGTTTTCACCTGTAACAGCGTACTGTACAGGTGACGGACCTAATAATACCCTGAAGACAGTTTATAGTCGTTAAATAGACTTAAATAGACTACTTTGTTTTCATCATGTACATGTAGCAACAAAAAAAACATTAGCATTTTTTAAATAAATATTTTCAATTTGAATTTATTTGTTTATTTTTTGTTTAAGAATACATTTTCAATAAAACAAATAAAAAAATTGTTTTATATTTATTTGTGGTTTCCACTAATCCCAAAGATCACAGACCAGATCATTATAAAGCAAACAAAAGTAGTCGAACAGAGAAACTGTTATTTCCTTTATAGGTGTCTTTTGATTGAGAAAGCAACAAATCCGACAGGTAAGACTCAATCATCATTTATGCAATAATCTACAATAAGTATTCAAAATGAGATGCAGAGTCGATTAACTGTCCTCTTTCTCTTCACAGAATGCTTTATGTTGCCGCCTTTCATGCAGCCTCTGCTTTAGCCGACTGTAAGTGTCCAGACTTTATCTCTCATGAGCTGTGGACCTAGAGGCAGCAGTGAGCAGGATTTGTAAGTAGTACAATTCTAGGGCACTTTATCTTCTCCAGACTCCAATATGTTTGTCATTTCTGTCCGCGAGGTGCAAACTAGTGTGAGCTTGAGCACAAGGAATGAGTCCATCAATAGAGCAATATGTTGGACAAGAATGTGCCAGGTTCATTCATGTTCATGAAATGTTTGAATCTCTTCTTCTTGCAGCTCAGACTCAGTACAACTCCTTCTCCCAACCAGTGCGGTCAGGAAGTGGCGGCCCATTCACCATCACTTGGAGTGTGGGAGGCCGACTCTAGCAACATCCAAGGGTAAGTTTTATATATGTTTCATTTGATGGACAGGAAAAGTATTTTACCAGAAGTAGTGCTTCAGAGGCCGGGTCTGTGGAGCCATCCCTCAACGTTGCCGTTGTAAGAAAATCACAGTTTATTTCAGAACTGTGGGTAAGACGTTTAATAAAAATGCATCCTTTAGACATCAAAACTGTTCAAGTTATTGTGTTTTATAATACTCATCATGCATTATTTTCAGTTTGGGTATATGCAGTTAGAGTACCTTCAGTCTACTTGCATCACATCAGGAACCACACAACTTTAAAGAGACGGTTAAATGAGAAGATTGATACCACTGTCCCCTGGTTGGAGCCAGGAGACGATTAGCTTTGCTTAGCTTAGCATAAAGACTGGAGACAGGGAGAAACAGCTAGCCTGGCAACAAGTTAAAGTTAATGTGGAGTTTCATGCAGCTAGAACTATCGTAATGATTTCTTTCAGGAGTCTTGTTGTCACGGCGAGGGTGCCAGGCAACCGGCAAAAACTCCAGGAAGTCACTGCACCCAGCTATGACACCCCTAAAGCATGCGACTCCTCGTAAAATCTGAGCTCATAGTTTTTACATTTCTGTTCACGTATGAATTAAACAAACGAGAAAGAACATAGTGAGATTTAGAGGTGCTGATAAGTGGGATATTTTGTAATCTTTGGACAGAGCCAGGCTAGCTGTGTCCCTCTTTCCAGTCATTCTGATAAACTAAGCTAATTGAATTCCTTTAATCTGGACTTCAATGTTGAGCTTTTCTTTTAGCGTTTTTGATACATATATATGTTTTAGTTTGATATCAGTTTAGGGATGATAGGAGGTCTCAGGGCTCACTTTCCTCCAGTGTGGTCCTCAACAAATACAAAAAAACAATCTACATTGCAACATAAGTGTTTTTGGTTGTTTAACTTCCTTACCTTTAACACAAATTGGACAGTATAGTTATACTTGTTTAACAATTGACATTCATTCCCAAAAATATAATATTCTTTTCATTTCTACACTTTGTCTCTATTTTTAGTCTGCTTGAACTCATGACTCATGACATTTCTCTCTTCAAAAACTCATTACCACAAGATTGAAAATGAAGCACACACACACACACACACACACACACACACACACACTTACTGTACATGATGCTTATCAAAGACAGACAAAGCCCTCAGACAGGCTGAGCAGACCTTGAAACAAAAGAACAAGAACATGCTGTGGGTTTGCATACCTACAGACACACCTGTTACACACCACACAGAAGAAATATGTGCTGGAAACAACGCTCAGACTTCCTCGTACTGTGACCTACATTATCTGTTTATCGCTGCAGGATATCAGAAATAGAAATGTTGCAATCAAAAACCATGACGCAGGCAGGTGAGCAGGCTGGATACCTCTGTTTATCCATCTACTACCTGACCTGAGCTCCGTGCCTTCCTCTGGAGATATTCTACCCGTGACTTACTTCCAGATGTGTGTGTGCAGTTTTGTTGCATTTTCTTGCAATGTATTTATAAAGCAATATAAATAACAGTGTCATTAGATGTTAAAGTTAGCATCATTGTACTTAACATAATAAGAGAGAAAAGTTGCATCTGCCTTAATTTATCACCATGCCACACCCGGCCAGAGACTACAGTAAGTGGACTGGTTATAGAGGGACAGAGAGACTACAGTATGTGGACTGGTTATAGAGGGACAGAGAGACTACAGTATGTGGACTGGTGAGAGACTACAGTAAGTGGACTGGTTATAGTGGGACAGAGAGACTACAGTAAGTGGACTGGTTATATTGGGACAGAGAGACTACAGTATGTGGACTGGTGAGAGACTACAGTAAGTGGACTGGTTATAGTGGGACAGAGAGACTACAGTATGTGGACTGGTTATATTATGCTTTGAGATGTGAAAAATGTGTGCGGCCTCTGCTTTGCTTTTAAATGTGTGTCTGCGGCTGCAGCCGCTGTGGGGTTTTATATTGTTTAAACAGCTCCATGTCGCTTCTTGGTGGATGTTTAAACAAGGTGAAAAGAATACAAGCCAGTATTGTTTTCACCTTGTGAGTCCGTGTGTGAGCCATCATGGCAAAATGTGGTCCTGGAGACACCTACTGTAGGAAATAACTTCCACTAAGGCAGTGCCAGGTGTTTATATTTCAGTGGACGGCTATTAACACCACAAGCGTCACAACCATGTAAGATGCAATCATAAAACCGAGAAGGTCTGTAGGTGGAGATCTAAATGAAGGCCGAGTTGGGTGTGGTCTGTGTCAGGGTGGAGGGTAGAAAGTGGGGAAGCCCCCCACACTTTACATTTCTTCTGCTATTCAGGCTATTCAATGTATGTAGCTTAGTATGTTGCACACAGTAAGACTTTTTAATTATTGTCAGTCATTTTTGTTTAATTGTCTTATTTTTTTCCCCCTTTTTTTCGAAATAAGTTTCGTCAGGCTACAATGAGGAGGATGGTTGTATGATTGATAATCCGTTACATGCACAGGCTGCAAAGGGCCCTCTTTAGAAAAAGGAATATACTGTTGGTGGTTTGGACATAAGGGCTCCATGGTGTGATGTTTAGCTTACACATTGAAATGTTTATGCACTGTATTTTACAGACTAAATGTCTTCTTTAAAAAGGTAATGCAGTAGAGATCAGAAGTCATTTCACTTTTAGTAAAAAATGAATGTTAAAGAATGTTACTTTTACTTCAGTAAAGTATTCTTTTTGCCATCCTTGTGCCTTACTTATAGGAATATCTATGTACTTGGTGATCTTCCATGAGCGTGCTCGCGCGCTTATACACACGCACACACACACACACACACACACACACACACACACACACACACACACACACACACACAGACAGGGCGAGTGAGGTGCCTTCAAACTGCCTTCTCTGCAAATACTGACGAAACTCTCTTTCCGCTCGTATCCCCAGAAAGCGCTGAGCCTACACTTCCCGGCATCCTTTGAGGCGCGGCAGCAGCTGTGAGCTCCGGCTCGCCCGCAGCCAAGTGACAACACGCCGAACAAGGTGCGATGCGAGAGGCAGCGTTGACTTTTACATTTTCGCCTGCTCCCCTCGCGAGTGATGCTCACATCTGAGGAATAGCGCTATGGCCGTCGAAGGTAAGGCGCCTTGCCTCGCTGCGTCCGCGACGGCACTTCCGTTTCTGTGTTGTGTTTCGTTACAGATACCAGACATTAGTTGGAGTTGCCGTGATGATGGCAGGTGTGTGCACGGCTTACAGCCCAGACGCAGTCAGGTTCACCTGTGACAACCTGTGATGTTGCAGCCTCTGCTCGCTCCGCATTACGTTCCCCCGGTCATCTTCAAATGTTGTTGTTGTTGTTGTTGTTATTAGACTACACCCGCTTGGTGTGATGGCACACGGTCACAGAAGCTCGTGCAAAACGCGCAGCCTCTTTCTGGGTTCATATTGTTACTGTGTGTGTGTGCGTGCGTGTGTGCGTGCGTGCGTGTGAGTGAGAGACAGACAGAGAGCATGCACTGGTTAACAGGTCTGCGACCGTGGAGCGTCCACTTCTCTTGCATAATCGTGTCCGGGCGCGCTGTGCTCTCTCTTTCTCTGTTCTCCGGATGATACCGGAGCCCTGCAGCACCGCCGAGATTAACATCAGGAACTCTGTTGGGTTTTTTTTTCCAAGAATTTATCTTGTTGGTAATATCCATATATCTTTTCGCGCGCGCTCAGCGTCGTTCCAACACACCAGCCTCCGGTTGAGGCTGCTCATCTGGCAGCAGGTGGTGTGACATGTGGACCGGGGAAGTCACCCGCTTCTCCCCGTGATTGTCGGGAAAACGGTTCAGGCGGTATAGGTAGGAAGGCGGTGAGGCGCTCGCTCACGCACGGTACAGAGGTGAGAAAAGTGACCGACAGTGACACAGGATGCTCGGCCAGTCCCCTCACCTTATCGGGGGCATCTTGTGGATCCAGAATCCAATGAGAGGTATGTTGGAGGAAGAGGAAGAGGAAGACTAGGTATGATTGGTATGAGACTGTGGCACTGCAGATCAAGTTATTCATCTCTTGATAAGACATGTCATACACCCTGTCCTGTTTGACCTGAACTCGTCTCTCCTGCTCCTCTCTCGAAAGTAGACTTGTTTGTTGTTGTTCCGCAGCTGTGTGACCTCTCATGTCTTCACATGTTAAACCCGCCCCCCCCCCCCCCCTCCAAAAAAAGAGACGATTGTGAAACTGCTAAACCCAGATTCCTGACATTGTCTCAGATTTTAGTGCAACCTTTGTTCCGTGGGAAACGGCCGAATCAGCAGATCAATATTTTTACCTGAGCACGGATGTCTCTAACTTTAACAACAACTTCCTTATTTGGGCCTTTTTTTTAGGATCAAGAGATGTCTTGTGCCGCTTCTTCATGGTGCTGACAGCTGACCTGCAGGTGTAAAAAGATGTTGCCACCTGTGTCAAAGCTTGAAATGCATCTTTAATGACGTACAGGGCGAGCACAACAGCAGCAGCATCTATAACACAGCCGTCCCTCTCTGTATGGTTTCATTCATGCATCTCTTGAGATTCCTTTTTCACAGCCGAAAAAAAATGGGAAGGCGGCTGCTGCAGATGTACACTTTGTTCCCAGAGCCAAATGATTTTTCTGTTATCCAGTTTTATCCGTTTCTTCATCCCTTTCTCATCTTTGTTTTTATATCAAGGCTAACACCAATCCATAAAAATGATAGGTTAGTATTTTAACAGTATCTCTTATATATAATAGTTAAGGATAGACATACTTTATCCTCTCCACACCCATAAGACTCCATGATCGGACTTTCATCATTTTCCTTTTATTTATTTCACATTCAGAATAATCTCCCAACTACTACTGTAAAATAGCTGACAGAGTGTAATGCAAAGATGCCATTTTAGGAGAACAGGATTATTGAAAGCTTTGTCTCTTTTGTCATTGCTGCGGGAAATGCAAACACAAAGCGTGCAATGCACGCTCAATACAATTTGTGACTTCAGCAGCTCAAGGAGCTATAGGACAACCCGGTGCACTCAGTCATGATTCACTGACTTGTGTCATTGAGAGAGATGAGTTATGAGAGTCCTTGTCCCTGTTCCCCCCCCGAAGCCGCTTTAGCTAATAACGTCTGCCGGAATTAGGGAGGAAAAACTGCACTTCTCAACCCACAAGGTCCGGATCAGACTTCTGCTAGAGCGGCCAGAACATCCTGTGCTGCTCCATGCTGTGGCTGAAATACAATACTTTGAAATACTTTGTGCTTGAAAACAGTTATGGCCGTGTTCACCGCCTCAGAGAGAAAAGTAGATGGGATTCATTGGTGGTACGTTTACTGAAGCACTCTGCTGAAATACAGTAATGGAATATTTATACTTGGTTGTATTGATACTCATACTAAAGGATCGGAATACTTTGAATTTCTTTGCCATCATCTAAATGTATTATTTCTATTTTGTTCTAAGACGGAGTAGTTGATTTAAAGCAAATAAATGAGTGATTATTTGGACAGTCAAATGTTGACATGCTGCTTTTCTTTTGAAGATAGTAAGTATCATCCTATTGTTGTTGTTTCCCTTCCCTCCCAAGATGACACTTACTATTTGGTTTGCACACTGATCTCCATTTCTAGTTTCTTTTTTTCTTTTTAAATTGGTCTCTAATTAAAACCGGTCGTGTTTGTTTCTCTGCACTAAATGAATTACTAAAGAAAGCTCTCCCTGTGGATTCGTCAAAGCTGCCTGCAGCACCATGTCTTTTAATTTAAGATGTGACGTTTGAGAGAAATCACAACAACTCTGCAGTGTCACCGTTTTCTGTTCCAGTGCTCCACCAACCCCCCTAAGACAAGAGAATATAGGTCAAGTATTTAAGAATTTATAACACATGAGAAGACAATAAGCTCTTTGAGAAACTAGCACTTTGGAGAGTGCTTGCCGCCATTTGAGCGTTACTTTGGAGGGCACTTTCACTTGGCTGTTTTCCATTTGTGCGAGACAGCAAAAAAAAATCCACAAATTTCCACAAAGCTCCGTACTGACGATACTTTCCCGATAGCTGTTTTTAGCTCAAACTCTACAGCAATCAGATTTTTTGCTTCTTTGTGCACGCATCTTTTTTGTGCTTGTGTTTGAATGAATACCAAATTGCATATTCTTTTTGAAGTCTGGCCCAGAAATGAAGTGCTTGGAGAAAGTGTTGCGCCGGCGTGTCAGAAAATGTGTGCCTCTCCCTGACACATTTCTCTCTGCCTGCAAGAGGTGTGACACAAGAGTCTTGGGGATTGTTGCATCATGTCGTACGGTAAATCTCTTTTCATTCGGATTACATCATCGGTAAGTGAAGGCGCGTGGCTTGGTCAAACCCCCCTTACACATTCATGTGTCACATGCAGCTGTACTTGTGCTTAGAAATCACAGCTAATCACAGCTACACATTGCTTTTAATAGTACTAATTAGGGCCAGCAGTTGCACAACATACTTGACAAAGGCTCCTGGTGACGGAGCTTTGTCCTCAGCACAGTTGGAGACGTTTATAGTCTCACGTACTACTGTTGCGTCACAACAGCTAATATCGATGACATAATGTCTGATGTTATATTTAGCTCACCAATATTGACTGAGGGCTGGGTTGTACTACAAAAGACCTGGCATGTACCAAGTCAAAAGTGTTAATGGCTGTTCTGAGCGGCCACCCTCGAAGGCGGAGAGAAAAGCCGGCCGGCATGGGACACATTTTCAGATAGCAGTCTCTCATGGGAGGAATCCTGTTGTACTCAGTTGAACACATGAAAAGTGACAGAAGCCGGTTTAGTTTAAAGGGAAAAAAGAAAGCTGGAGATAGAAGTTCAAACCCCAATTCTATTCTCACTTCCACGCGGCGGGTTAATCCGGGCGTGAGTGTCAGATTGTCCCTTTTTGAAAGTTACACAAGTTGTCCATCTGTCACTAAGCCACTGTTATCCGACGTCGGAAATGTGTGAGAGAAGCTGTTTGTTAATCAGTATACTGTGAAGGTAAATATGTTGCAAAGTGCGAGAGCTTGCAGAATACAATTTTCCCTTGTATTAAATATTCCCACATGTGAGCTGAATTTGAAGTAGAAAAAAATATTCAAGGTTGATATACAATGACAGCTTCAAACTCTTAATCCAACATATAACTCCTATTCACTTTCCTTTTTTACTTAGTCCACTTTTCAGCTCGACCACTGAAACCTCTCGAACTGCAACTTTACAATAGTGCTCTATCGCATCACAAAGTGATGAATCTGCTCCCCTTGACTAGCAACTCAAATTCAGCCTTTGTGTCAATGAAGTACTGTCCTCATTGATTCCACCGCGCTAGCATCGTCATCTGGCAGTGCACTTGGTGGGACAATCATTTAAACACACATTGCAAGTACCTTGTAACATGAGAAGTGCAGCATAATGTTAATTCTACTGTTTACTTTGAGAATGTCTGGACAGAGGAGCAAATTACTGCTGCTGTGATGTTGAAACTTTCCAGAGTTGCCTCAAAGGAGTACAATTATGTTCATCGGCACCTGTAGCAACATACCCCATTTGTATAACAAGGTGCTATTTAAGGAGGTCCTTTTTGGATTTATTGGACACTTGGCTGCATAGAGAAAAGCGGGACAGAAAAGAGAGAGGGACATGCAACAAAGAACGCTGGTGGAATCAGACCAGCAATTCTTTGTGTGTGTGTGTCTTAACCACCCGTTCCCCAGCATGCAGTGTTATTTTCAGTCTGAATTCATGTCATATTAGACTGGATATGAAAGGCTACGTGTCTTTAGGGCCATAATGAAGAGCAGAGTTTCATATAAACATGCAACAGAAGCATGTGTTTATGCGTGTAGATACACGCGCACATAGAAAAGAGCCAAGAACTGGACTCCGTGTCCAACCGCAGCAGCAGTGTTTACCCCTGTGGCAGAAGTTGTTCATTTCACTCGTCCTTTCTTGCCTCCCTGCGTCAAGCCTCCTTGATACGTCCTGCCCTGCTCTGCATGCCTGTGCACCCATTCAGAAAACTCCAATCCATCCCCGGGATCCAGCCCAGGAATAGAATTAGCAGAATAAACGTGTTTATTCGCGTCAGTGGAATAGGATTACATCTTAGTCAGGCTAATCAGGAGTTGCTATGGCGAGGGGGGGGGCATCTTTACCAACCTTACTCAGCAGGAACAGGATTAAGATGACAGAAGATGCAGCAAATGTCATAGGAGAGTGGTGTTGTGTAATTATCCCTCGGGTGGACCTACAGCCATCTTTGATGCACCATACTAAAGTGCTGCCCCCTGGAATTTAGAATGAGAGCTAAGCAGAAAATCAAAATAGAGAATAAAATGATAAGAGAAAAAAAGGGTAGTGGTGCACAGAGTTGTCCTGTAGTAATGTCAGCATTCACATGTTCGACTTTCATCAACAGACTTGCATCTCCTAACTTGTACCTGGAGAGAATCTGTCTAACAAATGTCAAGGGTTTACTCATTACAGTCCTGTCGGATCGGTCCCTGGCCTGAGTTCTGAAGGCTTTCCTCGATGGAAAAGATGTCTTCGCTCTTCTCCTGACTGGCAAGCGTTTGATTGAAAGTATTTTAGATTTTTTTTTAAAGTGCCTGACCTTTTCTAACCAGTTTCCAACGACGGCTTCTCAGATGAAACCTTCTTGCGTGTCAGGTTGGGACAAAGCAAGACATTTGAAGGCAACACTCTGAGCTCTCGGAAATTAGAAACAGACCAAATGATGAGTTGCTTTAATCAAGAAGGTAATCGATAGATTAATCAATAGTGTGACATTTTCAGAACTGTGCTTATTAACTGTCTTTCTGAGAAAGATGATGGATGATGAATATGATGGAGATGATACCACTCTCATATTTGATCCTTAATATGAAGCTACAGCTAGCCATTAGCGCTTAGCACAAAGACTGGAAACAAGGTGATACAACTAGCGCCCCTTAAAACATGTGACTTGATCTTTAGATGTGCCAGTAGATGGATTTTTGTTTCCTTCAGACAGAGCCAGGCTAGCTGTTTCACAGTTTCTAGTCTTTATGCTAAGCTAAGCTAACTGGCCTTCTGGCTTCAGCTTCATATTTAGCATACAGACATGAGAGTGGTATCAAACTTCTCACCTAACTCTCAGCAAGAAAGGGAATAAACTTACTTCATAAAATGCCTATTCCAAAACTATTCCTCATTCTTTAAAGGAGACCAATAATAGTGCCGATACTGTACCATAAACTACAGAAGGGTTTGATGTAATTGGCACTGAGCAGAACTACATTTTTGGTTAAAAAAAAGTTAGCTTACATAGTCACAGCCCCGCTATACAGCGCAGCTACAAGTGGAGAAGATTTATTCAATTTAAAAGCGTCGGTGTTTCAAATTGTAGTTATTTTCACATTCACGTCACACCTGCACCTCTCACTCACTGTGTTAGAGTGTCACCTGTAGCCTCGGGACGCTCTCTGCTACGGCTCAATCAACTTCAATCGGAAGCCATTTGCCGTTTTTTTGCACTTGGCACTCACTGAGCTGGATTCACAGCGACCAAAGAGGGAAAAGGTGCGGATTTTCCACATTTAGATCTGAGGAATATGCAGATTAGCGAAGACAAAAAGGATGAGAGGAGTGTGGAGTTGTGTTGCCTTTGTTACAAGCAAAGGCTCTGCAGCGTCCGACCTCTGTTTAGGACTCTTTTTTTTTTTTTACTAGCTGACAGCGTGGGGGCCCTTGTGTGTGGCACCAAACAGGACAGAGCAAGATATTCCGTACAGAGTGTCTTTATCGACCTTCATGACGAATGAGCATGAGGCAAATTAAACTCTGGGGGAAGAGTACGTTGCATAATTTCCCAGTCGTTTCATCGATCTCTTCACCGTTGAAAAAGAGCTTCCAATCCTTTTGTGCGGCCTCTCTTCTCTCTCGCAAACGACGACCTCTGTGCTTTTTTTGTGAAATGCCCTGCGACATTTGGCACCCCGTTGTGTCGAGTGTGGAAACTTGGCGCTGTGTCATGCCGCGGTCCCTGAAGACCACGAGGTTCTCTGGCCTCTGTTCCTGCTCACTGAAGTCCGAGGCAGTCCGTGTGTCCCCGAGTGGGCACAGATGGGTGGGAGTCGATGTCGGGTGAAAACGGTCGTTGTGTAGCAGGACTGCAAGAGTTGATGCCTTTGACATCTTTAAAGGTGGGGCACACAGACAACAGTAATGCTTTAAATACATATTGGTTCTATGAGGAAATGTCGGCCACCACTGACAGCTGGATGACAGTCTGGAAATACTTTAAAGTGCAGAGAGAAGGCACTTATTTGTAATTGTTCCATTGCATGTGTTCGGGGGGGCGGGTGGCAGCAGAGCTAATTATTACAGCACGACAAATTGAATCAGTACTTGAAGAAAAACAAGTTTGTTTCTGCTGCTGACTGCAAAAAGAGCGTATTCACAAATCGAGGAGCGAGCAGTAAAAGTGTCTTTGCATCATTCATATATTGAGCACATCGCCTGTAATATTGAGACACTGAGGAGTTGAATGCATGACTCGGCGGGCAAAAGTTACGGCATGAGCAGAATTTACTGTGTTGACGGTCGAAACAAAAACAGGATGCAGCAGCAGACAGAGCGGAAAAGGGCAAAAGACGAGCAAAAGGTCACAACAAGTGAGGCAGGGGACTGGACGGCCGAACAGACGATCTGGCAGGGAAAGGAGCAGGTGAATGAGGGCTGAATCCAAATTTCAAGGCAGACTTAACGATCAATATGGATGTGATGATGTACTACAATATTTTATATTTCTTACTATAATTGAAGACTTTATTGATGTTTGACTGGAAATGCATTCGCTAAATCTGTGTTTTATCTCATATTTTGCCTTATATTAGCAGTGATGAGCAGCTTATGCTAAGTGAAATGTCCCTGTCATACTGTATAAATTGCCAGTATTACTATTATATTACTAAAAAGCGTTTGGAAGCATACTTTGGTAGAATACTGGCTGTCACCGTGACAATGGATCTTGTTTTATCCTCCCACCACACAGAAGAACATATTTTACTCGTGCCGTGCCTTAATGCTGATACTGCAGTTCTTTTTCTCCATGCGGCGCCGACATTGAGATTCTCTGGTCTGATCACTGTAAAAAAAAATAAAAAATGCATATGACATTGAAGTTTAGCTTAATAAAGAACATGCGGTTGTGAAAATGAGTCTGCAGTTGTCGGTAATGCATGCACTGTCCCAGAGAAATAAACGCAACTTTCCAACGGTTCCCGGTCACCCAGAAGAGGAAGTTTGCTGATCAAATATTTATAGATGCTACTCGGCTCTAAATTAAGACAATCTATTTTTTGTCACCTCTTCACCGTCTGCCTTTGAAGCAGAGCACGTTAAAAGCTTTATGCCTGGGATGCATGCTTCATGGTGAGCGGCCGATTATATTTAGCTCCCATGCGTTTGTGCAGCAAAGTGGGTCATTTCGCTCTGTCGTCGTCTCACTGACTCCGTTTTCTCTGTCTTTCTCACAATATATCCCTCCCTACAACTTTTTTTTTTTCCTTCTCAATTCATTTCATTTTTTTTTAATCCTCCCTCACTCACTCTCTGCAGCTGAGCAATGTTCAAAGCCGCGCACATCTGCGCCCGCCTGACACCGAACCGACCAATCACAGCCGATCGAGCCCCGCGGGTCGGAGAGGGCGGTCTCTGAAGTTGCAGCACAGTTAACTTTTGATAGGATGTCAGGGTGAATTAAGAGAGTCGAGCTGGCTGGATAACTTGTTACATGACTTCACTTTGATAGTTAGCCGTGCAGCCAGTCCTCTTTGTCTCAGCGGCAGACATATGAACAGATAAGTTTACCTAATGAGCGAGTAAGAGGAAGAGTTGAAGGCTAAAAATGGTAAATTGAGGTTTCCAAGTGAACGTGGGCGCTTGTATGGTTTGTTGTGTTTTAAGCATCCAGTAATTGTGCAGGTTTTCCTTGAATCTCTGTTCTCAGTCAGTTCAGACTATAGTGAGATTCTGGTGCAGGCTCTCGTATGCATTAACGAGTGCACTTAAGCCAGTAAGCTTAAAAGGACCTTGACAAGAATTCCTCCAGATGTCACGTGCTGTTAGTAATGGCTCATTACACGTGTATTACCAGGCTACGCTTATGCAACAGTGAGTTTAACGCTTGTTGCACAAACCTATAGGCTGTAAACCAAGATGAAGCTGACAGTTAAAGTCAAATCTGACATTTCTTTTTCTAAACACATTATACAAGTAAACACAAAATCATTGTTGAAAATTTGTGAAAAGACTGAACTATAATGTACTGAATTGTGGAGTTAGACCCTTTATAAAAAAATTATATGTTTTGTCCGTGTCTGAAATCATGGTGCACTATCCTCAGTATAACCCCCTCCCTGAGGGCTGTACAAAAACTAGAGCGCATAACATCAGTTCTCTGTCACTATTTAATTCTGTCCGATAACATTTAGAAAGTGTAGAAGAGCTGAGCTGGTACGTACTGTAACTGGACATATGTAATCAACCCTCACCCACAATTGGCCGTTGTTTTCACCTAATGTTCTATAACATGCCGATCATTCAAATTTAGCTGGGTGGATAATAACACTTTTGTTTTTGTGGTGTGACAAATTCGGAACAGATTTTAATCTTTGCTTTATCGGGACATTATATAAAGACACCGAAAATGAGCTTAAGCCACAACAATTGCCATTTCACTGGTTTCAACTTTTAGCCAACTAATGAAGCGTTCAACCAGTTCATTCAAATCTCTGCTTTCAAAACCAGCGACATCAGAGTCGACCTGCTGATTCACAGTGAATGATACCTGAGATCACCAACGCCTCTTGAACAGGCCCGCAGCGCCGGCTCATGAATTTTAAAAAGCCATAAACGGCGGGTCTATTAATGACCCGTGGATCCGTCAGGGTAACGGATGCCCTACTTATTTCAGTGTTTGAAGCAGAGACACCTAAAACCTTGTGAGGCTTAAAGTGGAATAACTTACATAATCATGCGCTCTCGTTCCTCTGACAGCAGCGACACCCATTCTGTCTGACACTCAGAACCGACTCCAAGTAATCTGCAGATTGCTGCAACACGTTGTAGGAACACAAACAGGGCATGGAAGCAGCTCAATTTTACGCAGCCTTTCTCTCCGAGCGCAACATAACGTTAACTAGTTTAACTCTACCTTTTTGTGTCTGCAGCTCCACTTCAACTCAAGGACAGCAGAGACTGTTGCTGCAGGTGCCGTTGAGTGCTTTGCTGATGAAATGGTGTGAAATTAGCAATATTTCTTTTTTAAATCAGGAATTAAACAATATTACAAATGGCAAGTTCTGGCACACAGTTTTTGATGTAAATGTTCTGTCTTTTATGGTCTCCAGAGAGTGTGCTTTCTATGAGACTTAAAACTAACAGCCATATTCTGTTTGTCTAGTCCGAATTACACTGCAATTGATACTTTTGAATTGATTTCTATTTTGTCTGCTTCAGTTTCTCAATGCACAAATTTCCGACAAAATAAAAAAAAAACTATATTTGGCTCTACAAAGAAGCTAATGTATCTTTTTCGTATAGAGAGCTATGCAGGAAAACGAGGACTGAAATATTGTATGGTGAAAGTTTTTTCACTTTGACTCTACTGTGCGCACAAATCCTTCCTCCAGTTTATCTCAAATTACTTTGTAGACGTCACTATTTTTGTTGCCTTTATTTAGCATGTTCTGTGTGTTCGGCTCAGATGTCACGCAAACTTCTGCAGATATCTTAGTCAGTCCTTTCCCACTCATGTTAACCTGTTTTATGAGGGTTTTCTTGGAAACAGAGACCACCTCTCCCGGGCGGCCTTAGATCGGTTGCTTTGGTTCACACCTGAGCCCGAACGGACCGCACCAGAATTTTGAATGAAATGGACTAAATGTTGGCTGGTGAAAGCACCCTAAGACCCCAAGAGAAACTTTTGTTCTACAGAGGTCTTAAAAAGAATAAACAAGAGCGAAGAGATCATCGATACACCTCCGTCTCCTGAAATTCTCCAAATCTCCAAAAACTACAGCCCAAAGCGCCCTATGCTGCAGCTCTTTGTCTCTTTCCGCCCTTCAAAGATATTCTAATTAGTACTCTGGTAAGCGTGTAACTGTGTCTTCTGTCCCCCACTGATGGAGATACTCTGTGCAGGGTCCTCGGGGTAGACAGATGAGCAGACGCACCCTTCCTCGCACATTTAGTTCTAATTTTGGAGAGCGGGGGACGGACTCCGTTGACACCCCGAGTAGATCTGCTAGATGTGCTTACTTTCTCAGAGCAGACTGGGTGAGAATCGGCAACGCCTGCCGTGTTAAGTTGCCAATTTTTACATTGTCTGTGCACGGTGTACGAGTGCATGTAAATTATTGCGGATGCATGCGTGAGCTGATTGGAGCGAGATGACAGATGGAGAAAGCTGACCGACTCTGTGAAAAATAAAAAGTGCCAATCCACACATTCATTCCCCGAACCGCTTAGTTATTTTTAGTGTTGGGACTGATTTCAGATTTAGCTCCAAGCCACTGTTAACATATAAAAAGAGAAGCAGCTGCGCGGGTGACTGAAATGTCATTTTGCGGAGATCCTGCCAGTTTTGGTGCCAGGGCCAGCTCTTCAAATTCAAAAACAAGCGTCAGCTGGAACAGCTTTGGTTATGGGAACTCATGCACCCACGTCCTTACATGCCCATTAGCGGACTGGGATTAGCTTCACCTTTCTGCTAAACGTCGCTGGAAGTAAGGCAAAAGAACAAAGGCGTCACGGCTGCAGTGCAGACTTGGTACGATCTCCGCAGTCATCTGGCCCGGCTTACCCTGGCTGCTTCCCCCAGGCTTGGTTTCTGGGTCACACCGTGGATTCTATTCGCAAACAATTCATTCTGCTCCACTTTGAGAGTCAGCCAGAGAGAAAGAGATAACTATGAGCCTGAGCGCCCACACAGAGCAAACTTCACTTTTGATTATGGACCCGCTAGTGGTTTCACTTTGAACCAGCTCGCGCTGTGAAACACAGGCTCAGGAGGTAGCGCAGGAAAAAAACAGCACTTGGCTGCTCCCATTGTTCCCATTGCTCTGGTTTGAAACATATCTCAGCTGGGTTCCTGCAATTTTATACTATAGACTGGTAGTGCTCATTTAATATAATATATGATTATTGAAAGCTCACAGCTCACATTTAAGTGACAGAGCAAACGTGAATGTCAGGCTGCAGCCATGTTACACATCTAATATAGTGAGCAGTCTGCAGATCCTAAAAATGTCTTAAATTCTCAATATAATCACATTAAACCAGTGATGACCTAATTGTTAACCTATGATATCTTAATATTGACCTTATGGTTAATCAATAATAAGGGATTAGTTTGGTTTGGTGTTCTGTGGTCAGTGGTGGAAAGTAACTAAAGATATTTACTCCTAGTACAACCGATGTTACATGAACCGAGACTTCAGAACCAAGTCAATCCCAAAAATTCTGAAAATGTGAAGGTACTCGTTTTCCACCGCTCTTTAGGCTAACGCATACCATCATCCCGGGGATGACAGAGAATGTCCCCCGATAATGCAACATTAGCCCAAGTTTCCATTCAATTGTCATTTGAATTTTAAGCTAACTTTTGGACTGTTGCAAGAAAAGAAATGCTAGTAAGGCGCGTTTCCATCAACTGGTTTTGAGCTAATAAACTCTACTAGGGTAGTTTGGTCAGAAGTTGGCGCTATAGGCTACATGAGGTCGCAATCTGCCAGTAATCTGAGTAGCAGAAGTAGAGGTCTCCTGCGATTTAGGAAGTTTCATCGAATGTTGCCGATTCCATACAGCTGTTTTAATGCGATACAAAACGTGCATAAAAGTAGGAGTGCTGGTTAGCGTTAGCATTTAGCAGCCGGTGGGCAGCACAGGCCTGCTTAGCTAAATAACAAAGCTAACAGCTAACGTTAACAGAGGTTGCATTGAGACACATTATGATGCGTTCAAGCTCTAGTCAATAAACATGAGTATTGGGGTAAATTATGTCATTATGATGTGTTTAAATGTAATCTTGTAAAGTTTAGTTTTTTGCAAAAAATATTATGCCCATCATTAGGGAATAATAATGTATTTTCAAAAACCAGTATGCAAACGCTAATAAAGGAGTGTATGTTGAAGTGCATGGGATTTATTGGGGGGTTTTCATGTGAAATTGGTTATCAAGAATTATGGAATTTCACTGGTATTTCGACAACACCATTTCTGATTTCCTGACATCCCATCAAGTGCTCACCTTAAGTACAATTTTGAGGTACTTGGAGTATTTTGCAAGTCCGAACAGGACTTTCCTCAAAAATTAGAGCATTGAACATCTCAGCAAAGTTAAATAAATGTAAAAAGAAGACAACACCTTTTACATTCAGTATTTATTGGGGGGGTGCTGGCGTAGCACAGAAAATCCTGTAGCTGGTTGAGCAGCACTCATCTGGTCCTGAACCCCAGCGTGATATTACAAGATAAAAATGATTAAGCAGTATATCCTGACTATATGGGGACACAATGTTCCCGTCGGCCGGTATTTCTCAAATACGACTGGTTGGTAATGGCTCCTTGTTCGCAAACCATGTCCAGTAAATAAGAGAGACAGAGTTATGTAAGATTAATCCAATTCTTTATTAATATTCCTCTCTGTAATCTCAGGATGCATTTGGCTGTGCAGGGATGGCGCTATTCTCCAACACCTTCATTCATTTTATCCTCTTGTTTCCTCCCTGTTTTACTGAATCTCAATGAGAGAAAAAAACAAAAAAAAAAAAAAAAGGAGGCTGACATCCTCCATCATCTGTCTCTCTTCCCTCGCGATGCTTGCTCGGCGCATGTCAGGGAGGAGAGAGGGAAGAATGTAATGGTGCTATTTATAGCAACTGTTGCCGTTTAAAAAAAAATTTAAATCTGTATCTCATAGGTCCCTACACACCCACCCCCCCTCCCTTTTTTAAAAGGATTGAGAGAAATGCTGCTGTCCTTCCTCCTTTTGTGTGCCTCCACTTTCCCTAACCCCATCATCATCTTGTCATCCATCCATCCATCTATTCCTTAAGTGCGCCGGTGCCATTGTTTAGATGCCTTCGGCAGAGGATGTATAATTAATTTCTCCTCCAGAGTTGTGCCACACCATTCATGGATCGAGTCAGGGCGAGGAGGAGAGGGGCAAGAGTGAGCTCCATAGAGACGAGGGAGGAATAAAGAGGCAGTGAGGGGGAGCAACGCTTCGTGCTACGCATCTCAAGTTGGCTTTGTTTAAAACATGGCCCGCTCATGTATATTCGCTCTATGTTTTGCAACGGGGGCATCTCAAGACCTCCGTTTCTTATCAGGGATCAGAACAGAGCAGGTCTGCCGCTGTGCTGTGTTTGTGATATGACTTCAAATAGTGATCTGTGATCCACAATCAAACCTGTTGGTCACTGTTATTCTGCTAAATACTCTGGAAAACAAACCCTCGGGATGTGCTGTTTTCATCAATTCCGGATATCCTTTCTACTCACTGAGAAAAGTACATAAGTAAGAACATTTTGTACAGCGGTGGAAGTATTCAGATCTTTTACTTCAGCACCAGTAAAACATTCCATTACAAGTAAATGTCCTACATTCAAACCATCAGAACAGGAGGATTATGTATAATGTACCTAAGGTATTAAAGTAAATGCACTCATTGTGCATAAAACTGTTTTACAGTGGTGGAGGAGGAGCTAGTTTTACACTAACCACTTTATATACAGTTTAGGTAGGTTAGTCCTTTAGTCCATCGATTCCCAAACTAGAGGTTGGGTCCCCTTCGATAGGTCATAAGATAAAACTGGCGGGTCATGAGGGCTTTCTTTAATGCATCTTTCTTCGGTGGGACACAATCCAACAGAAACCTGTGCGGGGTTCAGAGCTGAAACTGTAGAGTAACACAATCCTGAGAGGACGGTGTGATTTGAGGTCCTGAGGGAGGACGTTTCTCCGAAAGGTTTTGCTTTTGCCTGCGGCGCATTCGTTCACTGAATCATACTGAGTTCCTTCTTTTGTTTCCGAGGTGTGTATGTCATTGGAGGAGGAGGGGACCACTTACGGTAGTTTACACCCACCTGCTCCTGTTATATGGAAAGACAGCACCGATGTTGTCGTCGTCGTCGTCGTCTTGTTCCAATCCTTCTCCTGTTAGAGTTGTTGTAGCTGCTCGGTGACAGTGGCCTGACAGGAGTCGGCCTAATTGGCTGTTTTCCTGGGCTTCCTGGGCGTGCCAGCAAACCGACTGAAATGATTGTTTTGGCCAATACATGGCTGTCATCTTTATTTTTCATCCCAGCCAACACAAATGTGTCCATTTGAAACATTGAAACATTCATTTATTGTACACATTTGTACAAGTCCCTGCCTCCAACTTCACCTTCCTGTTTCGTTACGGACCATTAATGTCTGTCAGTGTGTCTTGATCCGTGTATGCGTTGGTGCTTTTCTTGCAGATCTTCCATCGTGTTTTCAAGTTTATTCTCGCTCTTTTGAGACCATTCAGAATGTGCGCCCTTTGAAAAACAAACTTTAATTCCCCAGCAACAGCAGCAGCCTTCAGGTGTGATGAAAAGAGTCTTTGGCTCCGGTTCCACATAAAAAGAGCCGTCCGTGTTTTTTTGGAACAAGTGGGCGGATTGCGCGATGACAAACGGCCTATTTCCATGACACCTTACAACCCACTGCTCGCCGTCGCTTCTGAGCTTGCATCGGTGGCTGATGAGACTGAAATAGTGCCAGAGTCTGACGCTTCACATAAAGAACCAAACTAAAAATAATCACCTCATGGAGGAAATGGCAAAGTAGTGTGGTACGAGTTTATAAAAAGGAATTAAAGCCATCTGCTGATGTGACTATTGTCCTTTATCTCCTGAAGGCTCCAGTCTATAGAATAGAGTCTCTACTCAAATACAACTACATTCAGTGGATTTTAAATCTCCATTTTCAAGTCGTCCGCCTGAGATTCGAACTTAACTGCCAATTTGTTGCAACAAGTAAGCGTTTTACAAGGATTTAGAGCAGTGAAGCTGTTGATCTCTCAATAAGACCCAGTTGTTGTTTTTGCTTTTCTGCTGCAGTTTTTCTAAATTCTAACAAAACACAAGAGCAGTCTCTCTAAAAAGATGCTTCTTTCTGGCTGGAGATGAAACCTGTTGTTGTGTTGCTCAGTCATCAGTTAAAGGTTACAATGGCTGCGAAAGCATTGCCTTTTGTGATGAGGAATGGTTGAAAATGTATTTAATTTGTATTTGTGAATTTGAGAACTATGCCGTGTAATGCGTTATGTGTTGACACCGAAAAGTGGACAAAATATACAAAGATGATAGTGTGCAAACTACATTCTCTTGATTTTTGAGTGTGATGTTGATGGACACTGTGAACTCCTCGCATCTCAACTCTGGTGAAATGAGGCTTTCCAGTAGAGTCATAAAGCCAACAGCCACTGGTCATACCAGACCAGGTCAGCAGGAAAACACCAGAGTGGGTTGAAGCGAGGGTGTTTTTTAGTTTTTTTTATTGCTTATGAATTTACCTTTTCATTTGTAATAAGTAGAAAGTTACATAGTCTTGTTTCAAGATTACATTTTTTTAAATTGTTAGTCTCACTTTAAATAAGTTGCATCTGTGTTATTACTGCTGGTATCATTTGATGGTCAAATACATTGAGTAATTGTAGACCGTTAACTGCGGAACACTGGTATTATTGTTGTATTGAGACTCAGCTCATCCACCATTATCTGCTGACATCTAGTGGACTTTTAGCAGCATAGCATTCAATGTGAGGACCTGTTGGGATTCCACATGCTCACAGATGGATACATCATCAGTAGACCTCGCAGCATGAACTTATAAATCCCCTTAATTAAGAAATCCTTTTAAAATGTATCTATTCAGCACTTCATAGCGCTATTTTGGAAGCCTAAAGTACTGAAAAATGATTTAAATGTAATAATTTCCACAGTAAACTACATTTTAGTTTAGCAGTTTTAGTACAATACTTCCACATACATAAAAGGTAGTAAGTACTAATTCAGCATACTATCAGAAAATATACTTGAGTACTTCATTCTGAAATTATTTTGTTTCCTTCTTGCCCACACAGCTGTTCACTGCAACCTGAGCCAGAATGGCATCGACCACCAGATGTGCCCGGAGGACATGACGTCACAGCTGGAGGAAGAGGAGGAGTCGGTGGACGCGGGGGCTGCGCTGCTGGACGACGACAGCCCGAGCTACCGGGACGTCAGCCCGCCCATGTACCAACGCCGCCCACCGCCACACCGCTCCGTCTCAGAGTCGGAGCTGTCGCGGGTAAGAGTTGGCCCTGAAAGCGTCGCACGCAGGAAGAGGTGTTGGTTCAATGCAGAATCCAGAATCATTACAAATGATTTATTGTCCCAGTGCAGACCGCTCTACAATAAAAATCAGCGCTTAACTTTGGGAAAGTCGCCGTCTAAAGCCATGATGTGTAAACAGGTTTTTATTTTATCTTTCAACCTATTCTGATTTTAGTGCTTGTTTATAGAAGTGTCCCTCTGCTGTAGTAGTTAGCAGTTACTTATTATTGCATTAATGCAAGATATAATCAGTAAATACATCATGATGCATTATTGGAGCTTAAGCAAGGCAGCAGTGTATAAAGGAGTTTACATTGGCTCCGACTTTACCAGCTGAAACATTAAAGTGATTTTTACACATTAATGCATCAATAGTTATAATCCAATGTATAATATTTTATTGTGAGGCGGGTTGTTCAGCATAATAAGTACTTATACTTTTGATACTTGATGAATTAGATGTCAGATGGAAGACGTTTGTACTTCTACTCAAATTGTGAATGCAGGACATTTGCTTGTAACAGAGTATTTCTACATTGTTGTATTGGTACTTTTACATGAGGAAAAAAAATCTCAGTACTTTACTCACAACACTGTTTGAGTCAGACAACAGAAACAGTCTCTTGTTGCTGATGTATTGCCATCCCTGCGGCGCTCGGCTGCGAGCGTGTTAGCACGCCGACGTTAGCACGCCTACGTTAGCATTTAGTTCAGAACAACGTTGTGGTCAGATTACAGTCAGAAAAACATCCTGCTTGCCACACACACAAGAAACAAATCACCCACCATCTTAAATATAATCCCCTATGTTCCCCCACATCCACCTCTTCAGTAAAGACAAATAATTTAACAGGGAACAAGCGAGGCAAGGCAAGCTGTTGTTTCAACTCTACCGCTGTGTTTCTGATAATAGATCAAAGGATCCGTCGTCAGCGATGCAGAATAAATTCCTGACTTCCTCTCCAGAAATAGACCGCGTGGTTGGGACAGTGGGAGGAGACAAGATTGATTGCTCCCAACACACACACACACACACACACACACACACACACACACACACACACACACACTCTCACTCTCACTCTCACTCTCTCTGTCTCTCTCTCTCTCTCTCTCTCTCTCTCTCTCTCTCTCTCTCTCTCTCTCTCTCTCTCTCTCTCTCTCTCTTACATCCTCTTTTCTCTGTGTGAAATCTGTGATAATCAGCTGTCAATCAAAGTGGAAGAACTTTGAGTCGGACGTAGTCCTCTGTGTAAACACCAGACAGGCAGCCAGGCCTCGGTTCAATTAGTGCAAACAAACCTGTACAGTGCGCGCACACACAGACAGACACACACACACACACACACACACACACACACACACACTTGGAGATTCTCTGGATTGTGCTGTAACTGTAAGTTAATATGTGGCGATTGTGTGTCAGTATCTCTAACATACCACCTGCGCTTTGTGGTTTTTGCAGGTATCATCATGTAATTTTATATCGCAGCATCTCTCCGTTTACAGCTGAATTGCATTAGAGACCTGGAGGGGGAGTACTGCATTAGCTGAAATGAATTAACTGACTGCGCTTTCAGTCTCAGTGTTGTGTCTCCGGATTGCACTTAATAAAAATGAGTTTTTTTCTCTTTGGGGGGAAGTTCAAAAGATCAAGTACAGTAAAGGCTGTAATTACATTGAACAGCAATCTATTCTATCATGCAACACAGCCAAGGCACAAGTAGTATTTATTAATATGTTGACTAAGAGCTTGATGAAAAGGTTTGCAGTGTTGGATTCATTGACTTCACTGTTGGCAGTTAAAGTCTTAGTGAAACAGCAGTTAGAGCGTTTACAGCCTCAGTAATGGCATGCACATGAAAGGGAATCTCTATGTGATATGAGATCTTAATCGTATCCTACACATTTCATTGGGTCGCTCAGAAGCGGACACAGTGCCATCTGAAATCCACACACTCACACACACACACACACACACACACACACACACACACACACACACACACACACAGCACCTCCTGTGATGTTGCTTCATGTAAAGCTAATCCTCATTCTATCAACCTTTGACGGGTACATTTATGTACACCAAGGTGCTCAAAATGAATCAAAACTATCAAATGACAGAGATTTTAATATCAAAACAAATATCTGGCATATACAACAATTGTAATTAACATAGGGACATATGAGCTCATTTCTGTGAAGGTACCAGCAGTCATACAGATGTTACATGGTCTAAGTATCCATTCTAGTGCAAATATAAAACCTGTTTCTCTACAAAATAGTACAAATAAACTAAATTCTAAGATTGCGAAAATCCTGTTTTGAATCAACACAATTCACACAAGGGGCACAACAAAATTCTACGTGCTGTACCAAACTACATAGGAGGAATACAACATAAAAATATGAAGTATAAATAGAAGAGTACTGTATATTGTAAAAGTATAAGTTTAAAAAAGGCAAATTCCTGTTTTGAATCATGAATTAAAGATGTCAGAACTCAAGCAACATTTGTAATATAAACGAGAAAACATCTTGCGATGAGACGTCACCAGCCACAAGGACAAAAAAGACCAGGGGCGTAAAGTAGGAGGGGCCAATGGCCCCTTACTCACTTCCTACTAATGTCTCGATCTATAATCTCGCATATCTGTGAGTTCTGTCAGTTTATTCTCAGAAAATAACTAAGTTATTTATTTTTTTGCTCTGAATACTACAACCTTCCCCTGTTCCTTAAATATTTTCTCTAGTGGCCTGATACTCCGTCGTATGACCCGGATGAAGGCCCGAACTTCTAGAAGTAGATGATGTAGACCCAGAGCGGCCTACATCGAATCAGACACTATCTGATCAAACAAACAGGTATTAAAGACATTCAATGCCAGAGCTAAGACGAAAGAAGCATTAAAGGTTTGACACCCAAAACCACTTTTAATCAGCTTACTGGTGCTCAACATCGCATCAGGGATGCTGAGGATTGTTATTGGAAAATCAAAGAAGCTCACTCTTCTGGTTTTCATGTAGGGCGTAATTACCCACGATACATCAATTGGCTGTGAATGATTATGCCGTAATAAATCTAGACTGTATTACATATCCGTTGAAAAGCACACTCCTTGTAGGTCATTTCAGTTCACATCAGCAGTGTTCATTTTCAAATATTGAATCAAAGCTGAATTCCGCGACCCGTCTGGATTTTTTAATGGAGCCGAGGTTCAGCCGTAGATTCAAACACGAGGCATAAAAACAGCCATTTAGACTCAGCGGACGGCTGTGACATCCGTCGCAAATCATCTCATCTCAGTCGTGATCGATATCAAGCCCAAGGTGAATATATCTTGTTTGGTGTTAACACACCCTGCCAGCTTTATGGACCCTGCACGAATCCCAAGGTTGAGGGACAGTGAAGGGGTCCTGCCCACCTTCTTTAATGGTGCCTGTGTAAAGTTGGCAGACAGTGGGCTTCTTCAAGAAGGCTTCTTCATTTATCCAGCACAGCGTGTTGTTCTCCGTCAGCCGTCCACTGTCTCTGGAGACACGCACACACACACACACACATGCACACACACACACACACATGCACACACACACACACACACACACACACACACACACACACACACACACACACACACACACACACACACACACGCACGTGGACGCATCTCATCTCCATCCTCCTGTATGTAACGGATTAATTAATACAGGGAATTTTCATCTCCCGCCAGCTCTGGCCGAGAGGAACGGAGAGAGAGAGAGAGAGAGAGAGAGAGAGAGAGAGAGAGAGAGAGAGAGAGAGAGAGAGAGAGAGAGAGAGAGAGAGAGAGAGAGAGAGAGAGAGTTAATTAGCTGAGCAGTGGAGATGGGGGCCGACGACCCTGGGCTCCGTGTCTCAAACAGCCATTCACTCAGTCAACATGACACTAATGGCAGTGGCCCTCCTCCTCCTCCTCCTCCTCAGCCCCCCTCTCTGTCCAGTACCTCTCAAAGAGCGGTTGCAGTGTCTACTTGAACACTAGAGGGCAGTATATAACAGTGTTACAATAGACAGGGGAAGGATCACAGTCGAATGCAGCCTTGCGGTTTCCCCGGTATTCTTAAAACAACATAAAAATAAATGGAGGAAGCGGAGTCAGAATTTCTAAGCGATGGATTTACACACTGACAAGTCAGAGCAGAATGTATGAGTCAGACAGTGAAGCATGATATTTTAGCATAGCTAAGCCTCCATACATAACTGGATTCTGGTATATGAAAGGATAACGAATGAGAAAATAACAGTAATGTAGAATATGTCTTCATAGGAGAAGTTATAATTATTGTAAATACTGTACAGGACTAAACACTAGTCCTTGGCTGCTAATAAGTACATTATATATAAAACATAAAAAAACAATGTATTACATGTTCAGCAGTGTGTGTCAAGTTGTTCTAGTCATAAATCTGTAATAGATATTGTCTTGTGGTTAGGCGCCCACGCTAATAATGAAAGTTTAGCGTGTAAAGCGGCTTGGGTCATTATGATGGAAGTATATCATAAGTTGTTGCAGCAATTTTTGGGTTGAAACTATTTGTTACACATATTTGTTACTAACAATTTTTTAACACAAGAGAAAATTTCTAAAAATGAGACTCCAAGAGCTTGAAGAACACCATAGAAACATCTATGCTGAGATTTGGTATCAATAACTTTTTAAATTTTGAGATTGAAAAGTTATTGTGTGTGTTTGTGTATTTATCTCTGCATCACTAGAATAAATTCCTATTCCCCTGCATTTCCACATTTGACTGTTTTGATGCATCTCTCACTAGTTTGGAAACCGTCTCCCCTCCCAGCTTGTATTCAACATAGGCTTTAGAATAAAATGTATTATTAGTGAGGGTTGTAACAACGTAGCAACACTGCTTTTGTCCAATGTTTCAATCGGGAAATTATCTGTAAAAAAAAAAAAGAAGTCTGTAGAATGACTTATTTTTAACTTAAATACTAGACCTCATCACGTCCCTTGTCTTTGAAAAAGAAATTGTGTAAACAAATGTGTAGTTCACTAACTATTGCTTTATAACAGATGCATTACACCTCTAGAAATGGAGCTATATGTAGAAACGGAACCTGTCCTCGTTTCCTGATGTACTCTCCACTCTGACGTCTCCTGTGTTTCTGATTGGGACTGTTTTGAACGCAGCCGTGTTTCATCCCCTACAGACGGTATCTCTGCTAATGGCAGCTGTAACGGTTCTGATAAACATCAGCAGCTCTTGTGCCGTCAAAGAGGAATTGATTGTTGTTGTTTTTGTTCGCCCTTGTACGCGCCTGTTCAATAAATGAAAACGCTGCCCTCTTCAGTTGTCCGGGGAAATATCCCGGGTTAGAGGTTCAGCTGTGGGTATTTTCTGGGGAAGTAAACACAACCATGAAATATGTGTGACATTCTAAGGTCTTTTGTGGCCAGTTTAATGAGAAATACAGTACAGCGACATTGACGAAACAACGCTGTGCTAATCGTGGCTGTGGTGACACTTTTAATTGAGTGTGCAGCCGTTTGACCCTGCAATCAGCCCAGCAATCGTGGAGACCAAATGAGGCGGGGGGGGGGGGGGTTGTCGCTGCTCTCCTTCACAACTACACGGCTGTGTTCTAACACAACTGCCAAACTCACTCCCAGTCACACAATGTTGTTTTTTTGTCACTGGAGCGCTTCAAATTCCCAGCTCCCCTTTTGTATTCCCGCACCGCCTCCACAAACGGGGGGGGGGGGGGGCATGTGATTGCCTCTTGATTAATTTTGCCGAGTGCATTCATATTGGATCTTTAAATGCTTATCAGCGATTACATGCTTCATTATGTTAGTAATAGTTCTCCACTGTGGTCGTTAATGTGTGGATGTTTATTCCAAGACTCAGAGGTTTCTTTTTTTCGTGTTTTGGGTTGTGCCCCCCCCCCCCCCCCCCCCCCCATCCCCTCCTCCTCCTCCCCCCTACGGCTTTATTCCTTGTCTTTTTAATTTCTGAGGTTGTCCTTGCTCTGTTGCTAAGGTAACGATGAAGAATACTGGTAGCTGCACTGGGCTTTCAGTTATCAATTAAAGCCAAGGACAGCAACGCGCTGCACGCACGTTGGCACACATGGTGATTGGATGCTTTCTCTGCCTGGGCTGCACATGTGGATATATATATATTTATATATGTGTGTGTGTGTGTGTGTGTGTGTGTGTGTGTTTTTGCCCGTTCCCCAGACGTATCCCACTTAGAAATAAAGCAGGCTTCTCCTCTCACCCCTGCGCTGTCACTCACATCTCTAATTGGCCCGGAGTCTCTTGAACACAGCTCTTTGAGCGTGATTGTGCTCGTGTTTTCTTCCCTCTGCTGTTCTCTCTCCGCCCTTTTGGCTCGGCCGACCGGCCGGCTGGCTGGCTGGCTGGCTGGCAGGAAAGGCACCGGCTCACCTATTGTGCCCCGGCCCCGGGAACACCGCTACGGGCTAAACCAGTGCAGAATGTAAAACACAGATGGCCATTGACTCACAAATGGATTCATGGAAAAATGAGAGAGCCTCTTGGGTCAAATTCAGCCGTGTCCATTCCAGAGCACTAGCTTTTTTTTTTCTTCCTCTTTCCCTCTACTCTCCATCTTTTATTTCTCTGCCTCATCTGTCAGTCCAGCCATCCTCCATACTCCCAGCATCCCCCCCCCCCACTACTCTCCCAAACTCCCCTTTCCTCTCACACACACTCCTCCTCTCTTACTCTCTCTCTCCTGTAGCCTCAGGCCCCTAGTCAGGGTTAATTAGCATTAAGTTGATATGTGTTTAATGGTTAATGTGGTTTTCTTCCTGCGATGCCACTCTCTCCCCCCAGCTCTGTGCATTCACCCAACCACGCAGGCTACCCGAGCAATCGCGTGGAGAGCGGTGGCGGCCTCGCCTACCTGCTGGCTTTGACTGTCAAAACCAGCCGAAACCAGCGCGCACATCTCCCCCAATTTCCCTTTCTCTCCGGGACGCTAGATATAGTGAGTGAGTGGGAAGGAGCTGTGGAGAGACAGAGCGAAGAGAGAGGAGAGGGTGAGGCAGTGCTATATAATAAGAAACAGGTGAGAGGGAGAGAGAGAGAGAGGGAGATGGGAAAGATGAGAGCGCCAGTATGTGGGGAGAGGAAGTGCGAAAGACAGTGTGATAGATCTGACAGGGACTGAGCGAGATCGAATATGGGGGAGAGATGAGAGATTGGGAGGGGGGGGGGGTGGAGGCAAAGCAAAGCAGAGGAAATGCTGCCAGTACCTGTTATTCTGCTCTCCTCTGGGCGGAGAAGAGACGGGTTTCCATTGCTATGCCGCACCACACGGCAGCCTAGAGAGCAGGCTGAAGTGGAGGGGAGTGGATGTGAAATTTTAATCACCTCTCTCTCCGTTTGTAATTTTTAGCAGCCCCCTCAATCAAAATCAAAACGCATCGCCAGCACTTTCAAGAGCGATGCTCCGGCAGGATATTTAAACTTGTAACCAGAGTAGTGCAATGCAGATGCGTGCATGTACTGTATGTTTAACTGTTACATTCTGATATACATATATATTATATTGCATGTCATACTTTGGTGCAGATTGGATTAAAGCCTCACAATTGTTTTGTGTTTTGATTTAGCTTGTTTGCAGGACACTCAACGTGTGGAGAGAGGTAATAAACTTTTTTGTCAACTTCAAATGGCCGTGATTCATAGCGGCAGAAAGTTGCTGGCATTTTACGTTTTTGTGGCCGGAGGCGTTATGTTTTTGAGTTTGTCCGTCCGTCTGTTCCATTCTTGTAAATGCGATGTATCTCTGGGAACGCCTGGAAGAATTTTGTCAAATTTGGAACAAATGTCCACTCGGACTCAAGGATGAACTGCTTAGAATTTGGAGGTCAAAGGTCACTGTGCGTGTTTGGCCATAACTCAAGAATTGATTTGCTGATGATTGATAATAATTATGCCAATTTTACACAAATGTAATGACGTTTTGGACAGATATGGATGTAGACTGCAACATGACTGGTTGACGGAGGCCTAAGACCGTCAGGCTGTAATTTTAGTTCCCCCACATCTTTAATTGATTCATTGTTTGAGTAAAATACTCCAAATATCTTTGATTCTAGCTTCTCCATGTTTTATTAAGTGTTGTTGTTTTTTTAACTGTTCGTCGGACAAAACAAGACATTTGTAGGCGTCAATTTGGGCTCTGGAAAATTTTGATGGACATTTTTCCCTATTTTCTGATTAGATATAAAATATTTATTGAGAAAATAACAACAACAAAATACATGTCTGCTGGATTTGGTGTCCACGGTATGGTTCTGGTTTTCACAATGTTTTTATGTGTTGTTTTTACTAGTTAATAAAAAAAGACGTGTTGGTGGTAATGAGCTGTTCAAGGTAGCAATCTGTCAATAAAAGCTGCTATAAATTATGCAGGTTGCAAAACATTCCTGACAAAAGAAAAAATAATTTCAGGCCTTAGGGCTACAATGCAATTTGGGGAGAGAAAAAGTGAATGTCAACAAAAACATTTACTTGTAATGGGTACCTTAATGCTGGGCAGGCGTGGTTTGGATCAAGCACGTTATCAACCCTCGACTGATTGTAGAATCATTTGGGTAAACTGCACAGCAACATTTTTATGAAACATTGTTCTCCTATAATCAGGACAGTGTAATTATAAAGGAGAGCAGTATACAAGGCTGCCATCCTTATTTAAACATCCACGTCTGAGTTGAAATCATTAACCCTACCAAGCTCTCACCAATGTTGTTCATCAGCAAACCTAACAAATGCGCTGAAGAAGCACTAGCCAATCAGAGGCAGAGTAAGGCGGGTCTTCGCGGAATATGGATGGGGGGGAAATCAACCAAAGTACAGTGAATAACAGGCTGCGCAACTGCCAATGGCTGTGAAAGAGGTCATTTAGCATGCGGTTGAAAGGGCATTTCAACATTCTTCTCTTTTTTTTTTTTTTGCTCGTATGTCACTGCACTTGTACTTTAAAAAGATGAATACTTTATTGATCCTGGAGGTGGGAAAATGTCACACAGCAGCCAGTAAATATAATATGACAAGATCAGTCGGGCGGAAGGTGTCACTCGACTGCTCTCTGACCCGCCGGTGGAAAACGATGACAGGCAACTGTATTTTATTAGACGGTTACTGCAGTCCTGTCAACTCATGCTCTGACCGAAATGTGTGAGTTGTCGTCCAAAAACAGTGCAGAAACAGGATCTCTAAACAAGAACAGTGGAGCCACAGTTCATCAAGCTTGTTAAAACAAAAAAAGGGACTTGTCCAACTGCATCAGTACATGTTGAGGTGGATTCTGATGTGAAAACATGAGTATAAGTGATTATGAAATGTTTCTAATTTTACATTTCCTTGTTTGTCTCAGCCAGGATATGTGAAGCTGTCCAAGCCGGTGGCCCTGTGGACCCAACAGGACGTTTGCAAGTGGCTGAAGAAACACTGTCCCAATCAGCACCAGATCTACAGCGACTCCTTCAAACAGCACGACATCACAGGTACTGATTCACACTTGCACCGACCGGGCACAGTGTCTGTCCTGGAAGATTTTTTCTTTAGAGAAAAAATAAGAGAAGTCAACTCCAGATGTGAGAAACATCCTCCATCCAAACCTGCTCTTCCTCAGGTGTGCCGAGTGATTAATCCCACATGATCAACATGATCATTGTGTGTTATTAGCATAGGTAACGCCCCCTAAACACTATATAAGGTAAGCTGTGTGCCGTGTGCAAACACTCTGGCACCTACCCAAGAATTGGAGAGATCCCACTGAAAACAAAGGCTGTCACTGTACTGACGTTACAGGAAAATAAAAAAGCATCGGCAAGCAGTATGTACAGTAAGGCATTCAGAAGCTACATGGAGTCTTAATTGAAATCAGCGGACCAAAAGTGTTTCTTAAGTACACAAATGTAATCGTCATAATAATTGCTCTAAACCATATAATAATCTAAATAAGATTAATAGATTTCATGTGTTTTTCTTTTATATTCCTTAACATTTAGAAACTCATGTGTCTTTGTGTTGGACAAACAACATTTTTTTATTTTGGTAAAAGTGCTCTCAGCAAAATCCCAAATTTGTTCCCAAATCAAGTTTGCAGTGAAAACGCGAGGCGTCATTCTCTGCCTCGGGAACTATTTGTCACGTCTTCATGTTGAGTTCAGGCCTCATCCATAACATCCCAGGTGCGCTCTCTGCACCCACTGTCTGCCACCCGGCCCACCCGTCTGTCCGCCCGCGCTCCGCTCGCTGTCGGCGTCACCGCTGACGACAGTCGCCGCGTCAATCAATCCCCGCTAACGAGGCTCCTCAAGGTCACCCCGGCGCTAACGACGCTCCGGTCTGCACAGACGACCGTTAATTGCCGTTGCTCTCTGCCCCCCCGGAGCACGACTGATCACATTTACATGTTTATCTGTTGCTTTTCGAGGACCTCCTCGACTCTCATCGCTCCGCAGCCATGATAATGATTCACGGACCCGTTTTAGCTCGGGATGCATTTTTGTTCTCGCTCAACCGCTGTTTTTCAATCCATCGTCAAGCAGGAGCATTTGGGTGAAATGTTCTTTTCTTTTAAGTTCGAGGTGCGGTTGAAGCACCGCCGTGATTTTTTTTTTTCCTACTTATTTGGGTCTCGTGCAAAATGAATTACTCGCTGTAATAATTCAGATGAAATACAAGGCACTACACAACAAGTGCTTCCAGCGGATAGCACTGCAAACACACCTCTTATCTCACCCGCGCAGTGTTTGTTGCATTAAAAAAAAAAAAAATCCTGTCAAGTGCAGTCATTCAGTTGGTAGAGAATTTCTCAAGAGGGCAATATCTAATTAAGGAAAATGAATCTTAACTTTAACATTAAATGCCTCAGTGTTCCTGACAAGCCTAATGCATTCAGTCTGTAAATAAATAATATTTTCTTGTATTAGTCCTTCAGTGATTAAAACATTACAACTTAGCCTCCTAATGGTGTGTTGACTTAATGATATGTGCTTCTTATTAAGGTGTAATGATTTTTACAGGATTATACAACAGAATAAAGGGTTAACCAAATAGGCATGCACATACAGTACAATCACACACACACACACACACACACACACACACACACAGTGTTTTTTTCTACTGGCACAATTAGGAGATAATGACATGCGCAAAAACCTGCAAGTAATTCAGTTTGTCTTCACATCGAGCATTAATTAACAGAACCCAATTAAAACAGGCCAGGCCACACCGATTGGGCTCACGAGGCAATTTGCATCCCAATCAATCTTTGAAATATTATGCAGATCGCTTTTTTTTCTACTGTTCCTACACCCTGTTAGAATAAACAAGGGGCAAACAAATGATGAACGGAATATTGTTGTGGAAAACAATCATGCGTGGAGAAACAAACAGTGAGTGTGAATACGTTTATAAGGGCACGCGGTCGTGCATCTGAGCATATCTACTCGGTGTCATACAATAGCTACAACCCTTTGAAAATGGAGTGTGTGTGTGTCTCTGCATCGATGGGCTGAATTTTTTTGGTTTGCAGAACATCGGATTCTCCAACCCAGAACGTCTCTTTGCTGTATTTCCCGTCCGATCCGTCAACAGAATACTGGAATACTCCACTTTTGCCAGCGGTATTCAGATCTCACTTGTCTTGGCAGACTAGTCGTCCCTCCATAAAGTACCGAAATCAATAAACGCTCTCAATTCCAGATCATAATTCAAGCAGGCATTTGCGTCCGCCCTCCTTCGACATGACAACAGCGGCGAGGGAATCGCATTTCGCCGCTTCTCAGGGCCGGCGCAATATTTCGACGCCGAACGACTTCAGTATGCAACAGCTGGCTCCCTGCTGGGCTCCTGTAACCTCAGCCAAAAAAAAAAAAAAAAGAATCAATGTTTCACATCCTCTCTCAAGCACGCACTGCCAGGAAACCCGCTCCCTCCCCGGCCCTCACCTCCCACCCCCTACAGAGACGGTGGCAGAATTTGACTTCAGCACCAGAGCTGCCATTAAAAAGGCATTAAAGCATATTAAGGCATAATTAGATATTAGTCCCTAATCCGTTGTAATTACAAGGCCGAAGCTCTTTTGGGTGGGAGAGTAGCTTGGCATGAAGAATTAGTTAAATGCACAATTTGCGATACCTTGGATGTAATCAGCGCGAGAGAGGTGATGAAGTAATCAAAAGCAAGAGGACGGAAGAGGGCGAGTCACCATTAAGTTGTATTTTCTGTCAGAGAGGCCCATTGCATCACATTGTGGAAATTCAGAGCCTCTCTTCAGGCATTGAAAGGCAGAATTGGATGCAGCTGCGGAGGCTGGCTTCAGGGGCGGCTTTACAAACCTTTGGGTAATTTGTAAATGAGTTTAAAAAATCCGTCGGCACTCACATTTAAAGCTCTGGTTCTTGGCCATAACGAAGTCTACATTATTAAAAATGGCATTCCTTATTTGTCACTCAGTATATATGATTGTCAAATTAACAACTTTAGATATTCTAGTATTAAATTATATCGATAAATATCCCACAGCCGTGGATAGATTGAAACGACAACTCCCTGGACACAGGTGGTATAAAAGGCCCCCCATCCCCCACCTACATACTGTAAGAGCAAGACCCCCGGACTGAAAGACACACAGAACAAAGTGTGGAATTTCTGCGGCTTTGATTAAAAAAAAAAAAAAACAGACAGCGGTACAGTGTGAATTGGGAATACCACTTCAACCATCCATCGATGAGGCTGTTTTTCCTTGCACATGAACACTCAAGCAGCCTCGTAATACCGCTTGACGTATGGTGTCATAAGGCCTCCCTCTAAATAATTAATAGCCTGTAATGTTAGCGGTTTAATGAAGAGTGGCCGGTATCCAGCAGCCCACACTCGACCGCTTCAGTTCTTCTAAAGGATCGCGTTCAACCCGCTTCTGGTTGGCGGATCCATCATCCCCTCCACTTTGAAAGCGGCCGCAATCGCCCTCGTCCTCCGAAGGGCCTCACGCTGGGTACAAAATGCATATTTGATGTGCCGCACAACAGGATAAAAAGGTGACAAACACTTTTTATTTCAAGAACCGGTGACGAGGACACCCAGCAACACAGGCCTAAACAGCTCTTGAGGGATGAGACAATGAATTCTGCCGGCAATGGTGCCCATTGTTTTGTGTAATTTCCAAAAGGGAAATTTGAACAGCTCGCTGCTGATGAGCTGTTCGGGGGACGATTTGATCCGCAGACGGAATGAATCGCGCTTAATGATGCCATTGGCAAGGTGATTATATAGCAATGTGTAATATAAAATTAATTACGGCTCTGCCAATTGCATGTTTTGAAAGTGTCGCCCTCGCTTTTCCATATGGAGAGTTTGGAAATGAAATGTTCGGAGAGTGTGAATGACAACGCAGCAGAGCAGTTACACAAACAAAGTGTAGTTAGGCTCATTATACAGTACGCACTCTTTAGTTTCACAGAAACGAGATGCGCATAACAGACCAGAAATGCAGTTATGGTGCAGTTACAGTGCAGCTAGTAATGAGATGCCCCACTTTCAATAAAGAAAATAAGAGTGCAGTAGAGAAACCCATCAATCAAAGGAGTTACCAACGACAACTTGATATGATTCGGGGATTCCAGGATAATTGTATTGTTGTTGTGCAACACAGGGTTGCACAAAGAAATGGAGCTGTAGCCCATTTGCTACGGAAGAAAAAACATTGAATTTGCATCAGGAGGAATGGAACCAGCAGCAAAACAACCCTCTGGTCATTCAACATCAGGGAAACACTGTCCATCATCTGATTATGTTTGAGCTCCAAGCAACACTGATGTAGCCCATCAAGGGCAGCTTAACCCAGGATGCTACGGTGGAGCCATATCACCGAGATCCCATTGCTGGATTCGCCTTATTTCGTCCATCTTATTTTCCTGCGACTGGACATTAGCCAGGTCATAGCTGGGTTAGCTTAGCATCCACTCTGCTCTCCTCCTGGGGGGGGGGGTCGACTCCGCTGTCAGCAGCGTTTGGTCTGGCTGATGGGTGTTCGGAAGATGCCGCGGACTGTGATCGTCCGCTGCACTTTATACAATACCTTTGCTTCCTCCTCCAATGTGTGAGTGAATTGGCATGAATGAGTGAATTGGCATGGATTTCACATGCCAAATGCTCTCCAGTGACAAACGGGACAAATTACAACAAAGATTCGCAAAGGTCGTGGGAGCTACCGGCCTCTGAAACTTACATGCTGAAAGTAGAGGATAGAAGATGTTGCATCACCTCTCAGCCACACTTGGTATCTCGCTCAGTGAGGGCCGTGTTTATGTGACTTGTCAGCCGACAGTGAGCTCTCGCATGACAAGGATCGCGGCAGGTTCCTCCAATCACGACTTGAGTCGTCGGAAAGTCCGCGGGCACATTCATTCGTTGTGATTTCCTTCGCACATGACAGGATGTTAGGGTGCTGGAATCACAGCTAGCAGTCCTCCCCTTAATGACCAGGGAGATTCAGGGCGGCCTGTCTAACTCAGGACAGCTAGTTAGCTCCACAGTAAGCCCTACAGTGATTTCAGTTATCTGTACCGACGCCACGGCGTTATGGAGTCACGGCTGTCTGCAGGTTGTTAGCCACGGCTAACCAACAGAGGTGCGGCGTAATGATCTGCAAACTGAAATAGATCAGTAGTGGTGAAATCAGCATGAGGCTGCCGCTGCTGTGACAAGTGGAGGACTGAGGCAGCTTATTATCCGCAGCGTGGGCGTTTGTTTGTGCGTCTCTCCGGCCGGCTGGACCAGTTTCCTTACTTCCACTGAACCCCGCTCTCTCTCTCTCTGCCTCAACTGGCCTCCTCTCTCTCGCAGTCAGGGACAAGCATTAGCATCGGATCACAGGTGCTCAGTTGGCTGCAGTAGCCTTTTTTCTTTTCTTTTTTTTAGCTGTAGGGCTACAAGCCACCGAGACAATCAGTCACCATTTACTTTAAGGGCCGCAAGCTGCTCCGTGATATCACGGCGAATGCCAGCGAGGAATCCACCCTGGCCCTGCAGTACGTTTTGTCGTCGTCGGCTTGTTCAATCCGAAGCTTGACAGAGTGCAGTGCAAGTTCGGAGTGCAGTTCGCCAGATTGCAGCTCTCATAGACACATATCCCACCCTTTCAGAGGACACGTGTATGTGTGCACAGCTGCGCGGGAGATTTGAGAAATAGGTGTGACTGGTGTGGAAGATTTACCCGAGGAGAATACATTCTTGCACCGCATCACCGGCGTCAAGCGCAGCTGCCAAAGCACGTTGAGCCTGAGGAGCGTGATTGTGAAGGTAGAGGGAGAGGAGGGTTAATTTGCACCCTTTGTGCTCCCGTCTCTTACCCGCGGTCGCCCCCACACGCCGCCATAATTAGCGCGGCATTTTAGCTCCATGTGTGAAATGAAGTGCAGCATCAGTGTCTGTTTGTGTAGGTGCGACCAGTTGGCAAATATCCCCCAGCTTGCGCATGCTTTTATATCCGATGTGTCGTGTGTATATGTCGTGTGTGTGTTTGTACAGATGCACTTTAAGCTCCCATTCATCAAAGCTGTGGTTGACTGTGCCATGCTATAGCTGTGGATTAATCTGCTTCAGCCCAACACTGCTGCTCACCCACCACTCATTAATCTAACTCCCAGGGACAATGTGTTTGTGTGTGTGTGTGTGTGTGTGTGTGTGTGTGTGTGTGTGTGTGTGTGTGTAGTGTGCTCACATCAGTGTGCTTCTATAAAAAGTAGTTTGGCTTGGCTGCGAAAATACATTTGGAACAATATGACCGATCATGCGTGTTTTAGTGTAGTAGTTACAATATAGCTCTTGTCTAATAAAATACAGATTCTTGGATGTGAATCAGAGAAGCAGGTGGAGGAGAGGCCGTTTTCTCTCTTTTTTTTTTTAGAGTTCAGTGAAAGCAGCGGCGGGAGCTCATCTTCCTGGGCGTTTGGATCCACTAGCCCCCTTTATAGTAATAGGAAATGGAATTATTCAGCTCATTCCAGCAGGAGCAGTGTGCAGTCAAGATGCTACCTGAATGGGTAAGTGACAGTCATGAAGAGGGGAACTGGGAAGGCTTGAGAAAAGGAAGGAGTGGGGCTACAGCATTTTGGTATGTGCAGAAAACAGATAGACGGGAATTTATGTTAGCTTAGTTTTCCACCCCAAAGTGTTAAATCCACAATTCAAGAGTGATATGGGCTGATGCCACCAGGTTTTTCCTAATACACCTTGACGCTACTGCTTCTGTTGCAGAAAAACAACATGCCAAGTTACATGCCACCATACTACCATAAAGCCCCCGAAATAAGGAATAACAAGGGCAGGATTTTCAGGAGTGTACCCAAAATTGCAGTATCCCCAGTAAAGCCACCAGATGGGAACACCACAGTGATAAAGAGGCAGAACACGAATGTCATTTCAGCAGCAATTAAATACCATAATGTATCAAGAGTTACTGGTGCTAAATGAATGAGTGGAATACAGTAGATTAAAGCAAATTGGAGTACATCAATCAATAACAAAACTAAAGCATTCACAGCTGTTAAAGGGCTAAATCACATGTTTAAAAAGCTAAAAGCCGGTGGAATAAGAGTCGTAAAATATATCTGTTTGTGCCACATCTGGTAAACCTCTGTCTTTTTGGAGGCAAATTAAACCTGGAAATTAAAGAGGGCAAAGATCATTTACATTGACACCAGTGACTTTGTGATAAGATTACCCAATAAGGAAGTTAAAACACTTTTTTTTAGAATTATGTGATATTGTTGATGAAAACATTTAATTTTGCCTCAAACGGGCATAGCGTTGTAAAAAGTGTGAGGATCTGTCAGATGTTAGAGAGGAGAGCCCTGTCATGGTGCTGTAACCTCGTAGAATTAACCATGCAGCAAGATGACATAGATCATATTTTGTCTCTACCACCACATGGCCCAGTCGTGTTTTTGTTTTTTTTTGTCATTTCTGATACCTTTTACAGCTGATTCGCCATTTTTCTATCACTTCCAACTTTTCGCCAAGTATCTCTCCCTCTCTTGCCTCATTTATTTCCTCTTGACCAATTTCCTCGTCTCCCCTCCTGCTCCTCCTCCTGCTCCTCCTCCTCCTCCTCTCCTCGTGGCCATGCAACACTGCTCAGTGTATTAATTGCGGTTTGAAAAATTCCTGGCTGAGGCTTGATGGGATTGTCGAAGCCAGTGGCTCAGAACTGCAGAGCGAGAGAGTAAAAGCGTGGACTCCTCACAGAAGCTGTTCCACCCTGCTGATACTGCCTCGCCGACTGGAAGGAGCGGCGCGTTGGCACCCACCGCCCGGAACTGGCAGTTTGTTCGTAGTCATGGTCGAGCTTATTATATTCCGGTCACCTGCAATGCACTTCTTGTTATAAGATGTGAGGGCACATCAGGCCTGATGTATTAAGACCGCTACAGAAAAACGGAAAATAATCCGTTATCTGTGGCTGTCGCAGGTCTGTAATAAACCCAAAGAATCATTTCATTTGGCCGGTGCGTCACCGGAGTCTTCCAATGCTAGCTGCTAGCTTAACAGCTGAGTACCAACTATAGCCACTTTAGTTTCTTACGTTCACAATGATAATTTTGGGGGAGTGGCTTTGGCGGGAGGTCTGAAAGGACGGGCTGTCAGTGTTGACAACTGAATTACTTTTTTGAAAGATGTGGCGACCTTTGGAGCTAGTGCTGCTAGCTAGCTTCATTGGAAAAGAATTGGCCACACTGGGCCGGGTTTTTTCATTGCATAATTTTTAGAATCTAACATACTCTCGCAGGTTTTTTGCAATGTTACTGACCCAAGCTTAGTACTAGTATTTAGTATTTAGGCTAAGCTAAACTAGCCGACTGCTGGACGTAGCTTTATATTTAATGGATAGACACAAGAGTGGTATCAATCATCTAAATATACTCTGGGTAAGAAAATAAAGTGTATTTCCCAAACCCTCACTTTTTGAATAAAGTGGATTTTTAAGAGGTCCAACATGGAGTCACACCTTTTGTGAAGTCTATTTGACCACAAACATGAGTAATGTCACTGAAAGTGTAACAAACGGTACCTTTCTTTGTGAATGACAAAAGGCACATATAAAATAAATGCTTAGCCCATATAAGATGTAAAACAGGAAATGTTTACTTATTTGGTGTAGTGTGGTTATCGCAGTATTCTGTCAACTTCATTGAATGTGCAGCAGAATGGAAAGCTGTTGATTTGCATCCCGAGCTTCTTCCTCTTTTTTTCTATAACTCTGTGAATCTCCTGGTCTGAGAGCCGTGTTTCATCTCTTGTATCTGCTGTTATTTAAGAAAGACATTACTGAAGCAGAGAAAAAAGTGAACCTCTGTTGCCATGCCGATCTATCTTTGGTTACACAACGAGGTGCCCAGTGTCGGTTGGCCAATATTTATAGACTCATAACAGCATGCGCACTCTGCTTTTTCTTCTGTCAATTTGCACGTCTCCCTTTTCTGCCCGACTTTCCGCCCTTCCGCCCCGCCTTCAATTCATCTGTCCTGTTTCCACCTCACTAATCTTTTTCTTCCCATCTCCCCGTTTAATATCCTCCTCTCACCTCGGAGCTTTTATGACTCCACTTTGCTCTCCAGTGTTGGCACATAATGTAATGGGCACTTTCAGCGCCATTTTGCGTCGGAGCGTCTTAACAGTTTCTGATATTTTACCCCCATCTGGCCGTAGCGGCGAGCGAAGAGCTGCTTTTGTTGAGGCGGGAGAAAATTGGCCTAACACTGTCAACGTTGTACCGCTAACACTTAAGGGTACTTAGCTTTCCCAACTACTCCCTTCTGTGCTGTGGTAGCAAAGTAGTAGTGTGAGTCGACATGCGTCTACGACCTACAATAGATCGCCCAAACAAGTGACGAGACGTGCAATTATATAGTCTGCCTACACATTCTGTTGTAGGTCTGTTGTGTAAAAAAAAGAGGCGCTGAATAAGAGTGAGAACGCCTATTTTAAAATGCATTTCTTGCATCAGGGATGTTAGCTTTAATGATCTGAAAAAAAGATGTATAAATGGTAGGTGATGTTAAGAGGAGAGAGAGAACGAGGGAGAAGAATGCAACAGACTAACTTCCGTCAACCTATCGGCACTGATCTTTCCCCCTCGGCCGTCAACCAATCAGAGCCAGTTTCATGCCCAGGGAGTCATCAGGGCACCGGAGCAAAGGGGCCTGTCGGGGTCCAAGCTAACACGTAGTAATTACCCTGAATTTTCACCCTGTCTGCTTAGCATCCCACATGTTACAAAGGCAGTCGTAACAAGCGTTGATAATTACATCATACTCGACTCGCGTTTTTACCAGCAGCCCAAATCCCCCTCATCGACACTGATTGGATGATTAAATTATGGATTGTATACAAGGATTTGCAATTAAAGAAGAAGCTGTGAGGGATTATTTTGCTTAAGGGATGTACAGTGCTGATATTTATGTAAAACTGCATTTCAGAAGAATGTGCTTCACATTGAGTTGTGCTGGGCTTAAGACTAATTGACTTTCGCATAATAGGCAAATGTTCTTAAAAATTAGTTTTTCTGTCACATCTTGCAACCTTGAAAACCCCTCTTATCAACATTCAATGCACAATTCGTGCGGCTGTAATTTTCCCACCACATTTGTTTGTGTGTGTGTGTTCCTCGCTCTGTTCCTCCACTGACATAAATGCTTTATCTGTGGCCTTTTAGAGTGTCTCCATCTGTGCATATTGAATTCCCACTGGCTTCCCGCTCCTTCTCTCTGTTAACCCTCAGCCTGGTTGGTTTTTTCATCTCTCTGCTCAGGGCGGGCTTTGATGAGATTGACAGACAGAAAGCTGGAGAGAATGGGCATCATGCAGGAAGCCCAGAGGCAGCACATCCTGCAGCAGGTCCTGCAGCTTCGCGTCCGGGAGGAAGTCAGGACTCTTCAACTTCTCACACAAGGTAGACTTTTTAAGCAACCGTTTTCACCCTCAGTCCACCATGAAATACATGACAACACACTACACATTTCACCACGATATTATTTGTCTCTTTCAGCATAATAATTTGCTCATGCAAGCTTCAAAACAAAAGCTACTGTATCTCTATCTCTCCCGGGTAAAGATTATTCACAAGGACACCGACTTCTCACATTCTGATAAATATTCAAATCATTTACTGTGCAGCATTTATGTGCATGCCATCTGTAGTCATGGCAATCACTGCATGTTTTAAAGCACACAGGAAGTGATGAATCAGAAATGGTTATGCAACTGCAAGAGTCAAGCACAGATTTTCTCCTTTTTGGTATCTTTCGGCGTACTGTGATCATCGTATATGCTGACTTCTTAGTGTTGAAGTCCGCAGTTATGTCTTGCTGTCATTTAGATTCTAAATACCTGGTGAAGCTTTAAGGCCTGGACACACCAGGGTTTAAAACACTGAAATTTCGAAGTGAAATCAATTCATTCCAGGGGAATCGGAGGATCGGTTTTGGAAAATGACCCATAGTGTGCATCTTTGATACACTCTGACACGCATATTTTCACCGTTAACCAATAGGAAGCCATCTTGCCAGTGCTGAACTCTCTTAGCCAGAGGGCCAAAAATAGAAGGAGCTATTGTAGCTTTTTAACCTCCTCTGTCTGAGTAAAAACTGTCTCACAAAAGAGCAATGCGTTATCAGGTATTATGAGAGTCCCATTAGCAACCAAGCTAAGCTAACAAGCTGGCGAGTTTGCTAAATGACCGTTAGCAAGCTTGTTAACTCTGAGAGCTTCATTTTTCCTTCTTTGATCATGTTTTATTGAAATAGACAGTGTGTTGTGGCAATGACCAACATGCCAGAGGGAAGTAAACAGAACAGTCAAGGAAAAATAGAAAGAAGCTGCTACTTAACATTTTTACATTCATTGTTTTTCATCAAAACGTATTCTAGTCTATTCTTTCAGAGCTGATTTTTGAAAAAAGAAATTCAACCCTACATTGTTTACATCCACCTGTCATGCTTGCCTTTGTTGGCTCATTGCAACAGTTCTTGGCAGAACAGTGTGAAAACAACACTGCGTATCATGTCACATGCATGTTAATGTGTGTATGTGCATCCATAGCACAACTAGTTGTATAAAACGTCACAGTGAACCTCGATGATCTACGACTTTACAGTTTGGGAAGTGATATCTCTCCCTGTAAAAACAATAAGCTTATCATTAGAACGTGTTATAGATTGACTGTTCAAAGCACTTCTCTTACAGTAACGAGGTTTGTCCAATAACAGACAGGATTTTCCCAGAAGGTCTTCATAATTCACCCAGCTTCCTCAAGCCACAGATCAAAGTTGTGACAGTAATCAATACAAATCGTTACTGTTACACATCACTTCAATAAAGAAACACAGAGGACATTAGCTAATGACGATTTGTATTGGTATATAATAGCTATTGGTACCTCAAGATTATTTTAATTAAAGCGAGTAATCTATGGACAAAATTATCATTTTGTGGGTACGGTATTCCTTTAGGTGCTGTACTTGAGTAAATATAGTTACTTTAGGTTACTTTCCACTACTGTCAATAAGTATGAATCTATTTTTCTTTATATTCACACAAGATACAACATACTCATCAAACTAATTTACATTTTTACCTCTATTGAATTTGACCCTTTTACCAAAGATGCATGGTATGGACTCAGCTTTCCTTAATGAACTTTGCCGTATATAACCACCCAAATTTGCATTTCATTATAAGAACACATCTGTTGCCTGTTACACAAGGGACCACCATCAGCCTTCCTGCATTGTGTTTTCCCATATGCACACCATGGCACCCTGCAGTTTCTCACCATAACCTCATTTCTTTGCTGTCTACGCAACACACTTCTCACAACGCATCATCCGTACCATGTTTCATGACAACAGCTAGGCGCTGTCGCTTTCCATCCCCAGCTTCCTTCGTCTCTACCTCAGCAGTTCTAGCAGCTGCCCACCTCCATCACCGCTATCGGCAACCGTCCACACCGCCGCCACTACCACTACCTCCGTCAGCACTCGTCTGCCCACAGACTCTCAAGCAGGGCTTTGCCGCAGGGGCTGAGAAACGAATTCTAGCGATCTTTGTCACTCTGCGATATTCTTGGAAAACATTTGGAGTGTAATAAAACGGCTTCTATCCCCCGCTGCTGTTTGGGTCCCCTGGCAAGAGGAAAATAGAAAGAGAAAGAGAGAGGGCAAGGGGAGAGTTGAGGTGAGTGATGACACTTTGCTAAAGGCCACTCTCAGCCTTCCCCTCCCTTTTCCTTCTCGTGCTTTCTGTTTAATCTTCGCCACTCTTCTTCTCCACTCCTCTCCTCCGTATTGATGATGTGGGAAGCGACGGCCCACCTTGCCTCAGCAGCGATAGGCCGCTGGCCTCAGCAGGAAGCAGCCTGTTAATAGAGCCTACCCGGGCCTCAGGGAGAGAGGACAGAGGGACAGAGAGGACTGAAATATTGGTGGAAGTAGGGAATGTGGAAACGTGGAGGAGGAGGAAGGATGTAGAGAATGTCTTTTATTTGAGAAAATTGGATGTACATGCTGTTTTGCATGACATGAATTATGTATAAACTCTTAAGAATCATGACAGGGAGTAATAACAAATTGTCATAAGTGAGGATAGGGCCTTGCAAGGAATCATATGGATAAATTCCCAAAAATATAAACAGTTTAATTTTAAGAATTTAATATTGGTGCTTGTCTTTGTCTTCATCAGAACCATTGTTTGTGTGATGGCGAGAAATGTGGAACAGTGAGAAAGGGAGGAGAAGGAAGCAGAAGTATTTTAAGTCTCCAAAGCTGTCGCTCCTGGAGATGCTTTTGGCAGGGAGCGAGAAATTGGAAGGAGAAATGATGGTGGAGGACGTCCAGGCTCAGGGCGCTCTTCCACGAGCTGTTGCAAGAGGGAAATGCGGCTGTAACCAGCAGTAAAGCCGAGCCAGAGAGAGAGAGAGAGAGAGAGAGATGAAGTGAGAAGGTGGCGGGGAGTGGTGATGAGATGATGAAGAGAATGAAAGGAGGATGAGTGGTGAGAAGAGTGGGGAGAGGGGGAGACAATAGGTGTCACAAAGGTAGCACGAGAAAGAGAAGGAGAGAGAGGGGCGGTGAGGAGATGGAGTAAAAATGAAAAGTGAGGAGTGTGAGAAAGAGAGGAGGTGAGAAGAGGAAACCCTGCTGCCGCTGAGATCTGACGCATGACAAAATGCCTTACTGTATCTATGAAATACGTATGTAAAGAAATGTGTAAACTAGGGCTGGGCAGTATACCGGTTTTAATTTCCTGTATGATATGAATTTTTCATATATCGTCATACCGGTATAGCCGAAACAACTGCTGTCACTCTTCAACAGGAGGCAAAATATATTGTTCGCCGCAAAGTGTGCTACGGTTGGAGCTACTTACTTAGTGAGAAGGACCCCTAAATTATGGTTATAACTTTATAACAATTAACACAATTAATAACCCTCAACTAATGCTCTTTAACAGGGCAACACCACAACACAACAGTATGTGACACATAAACAATTTGTAACACTAATAATTGTACATTTTTAAAATTTCACCCCCGAACAGCATGCTGGGTACAGCTCGGTAGCTAGCCGCTAGCACAACTGTCTGCTAACAGCTGGGAGAGGCTCCGTCGCGTTACTTAAAGAACAGAAAAGAGCGATGCAGGAGGAACAAAGAGAGACCGGAGATGCACCAATAGAGTCTGTGCCCAAGAGAGGAGCTGTGTCTGCTGTTTGGAAGTGTTTTGGTTTTAAAAAATCCAACGTTTTGCGAGTTTGGAGCCACTGTTGATGCCGCTGGTGGTAACACAAGCAACTTACATCACCTCAGCAGAAAACGTGAGTTATTTTCATGTAATAGATGCAATCTGAAATTTACACCTTGAAAACTGCAAACCTATCTACGTCATGTTTTTATGTTTGTTAAATTCTGAGTAGCGATAACTAAATGATATGCTTATTATACATATTACAAACAAAAACACTTTAAAAACTCTAAAAAAATTATTGAAAGGATTTTTTGTTGCTTTTTGGGGTATTTTGGTTAGACACATATGCAACGCTGATTGGACTGTAATATGTTTGGTATTAGTTATAAATGTATGTTGGTACATAGAGGGTGATAAGAAGCTGTACTTGGAGGGACTTAGGACCCAGGGGAATGTAGGTGAAGAAAGCTGTTCACCGCTCGCTGCCAGCCGGTTCTTGTGTTAAAAAATGTCTGCTTAATAATTAAACCCGCGATAAAATAATTTCCGACATTAATTAGTTAATGCGTTAACGCGAAAAAAAAATACTGTGATGTACATTTTTGGTCATACCGCCCAGCCCTAGCGTAAACATCTATATATACTGCAAATGCTAGAAAAAAGGATTCAAATGAGGCCTGAGTTTCAAATTGAAACTGAATTACTAAAGACCAATTGAAAAGCAACCTGTATAAGTATAAGCGGCTGCTATTAAAGACAGTATTTCTGTTAAAAAAGAGAAACCGCAAAGTGATGAATATGATTCGACTGTGTGGTTGTGGCTGATTAGTGTTGTGGGAATGTGGATTATGCTAAGTTTATCAAGACAGCAGGTAAACATCAGCTGGCAAGATAGAGGCCACACTCACTATTTTAAATGTTCTGTATACGTCTATCGTCGGAGAGCGAAGAACAGAGAGAGAGGTGCACCAGCTTCATATGACGACAAACATGACAGAGACACAGACATCTACTATCTATAAAGAGACAGGGTGCGGAAGAGAGCGCTGGTGCGAGCAAGGTGCTCAATGGAGAAAAAGGTGCGAGAGATAGAGAGAGCGAGGTGTTGTAATTACTGCAGTGTACCCAGACAGAATTAGCTGGACGGACAGTGATTAACCTTTAAGGCTTGCTGAGCCATGGGAGGAAAATAATTAGATTCCCCTTCTCCCTCTCTCTCTTTGCCACGGGGACGGCGGAGAGTCATCGCTTGTTGCCTGCAGTCTGCAGAGACTGGGCCGAGGCACTCCAAATAGAAAGCGACACCCAAACAAACAACAGCCTCAGCAGTGAGTGCGCGACCTGATAGCGCCTTTTTGGAGTGCAGTGTAGGGTGCAAAGCCAGGGTGCTTATGGTTCCACCGTTCCCTTCGCTACTTACATTTCTGCCGGTGACAGAGAGAGCATGATAAAGAAGATAAAATCATGCTTACCTTGCCAGCTGGGCACACTTTGCCCAATCGCTGCACAAAGCGTGCATAGCTTTTCAAATCGTCATTTTCAGGAAGTTAGAAAAAGTATTGAATGAAGCCATCACTATATGAATCAAGTTCAAATTTGGACACTAATTGCATATGGCGCTGTTCACATTGATTGCACGTACTGTGTCTTGACATAATAATGGCACGTAGTGAATGAGCCTCATAAGTGTACCGAGCAAACACGTCCGTCAAAACCGAACTCATGACAGACCAGAACTTGCCTGCTCGTGTTTAAAAAAACTTCAGTAAAGTTGAGCTTTCTCATTTGCTCAGCAGCAACTCGTATAGCGGTGAGAGGTTCAGTCACTGCCCGTGTCGCTAGCTAGCTTAGCAACAGTCATACTGGTTAGCCGGCGCTTGCCTGTCGAACCATCGTGTGCGGTGATATCGGAGACGCAGGTGACGTTTCTGAAACACAAATTACGAGCCTGTGTAATACAACGTACGTCAGTTTGATGAGAAACGTAGTTGTAGAGATATTATGGTTAGTTGTTTTGTCTTTCTAGCCAAACGGCTACAGTGGTGCTTCACGCTAACAAACTGCGGCGGTGCTCGGCTCCTGATTGGGTCAGGCCGGTATATGGGCGGTACCTTGATACCACGGCTCCAGCCCTTCGATCACTACTGGCCATATTGTACCGCCAAATGCACAAGATGGCAGCGCGCGTATGCTGAAGCGCAGACGTATTTAGGGTCTTTGGTTTAAACCAAGCCAGTTAATTGCATGTTTTATTATCTGAAATACATATTTGACACATACAGTGTATTCATATTGTATTTTCCAGACACAGGTTCATATAGAAATGTCATTGCTGTAAGGTGAAAACTGAAAATAAAATGAAAATATAATCAAATGTAAATTCTTTCTCTACAATGGTGAAATGTGTCTTTCCAGCCATTAACTTTCCAATTCCCAAGGAAAAAACATCATATTCTCGGTTGATTACAACTCGCATATCAAACTGCCATCTCAAAAGTTGTCAAATTTCTTCAAGTCATCAGGGAAGCAGCGGCTGACGTTAAAATGTGACAATCAACAAAACCGGAGCTATAAAGTTTTCTTTCTAAAACAGTATTGAAACACTTTTGATGTAAAATAAAACCTTGTTTTTGACAGTTATTTGTAAGACTTTTTTTATTGAAAAGCTCTTGTCAGGTACAGCTGTGCTGAAAGGGAGGAAATGAAAACAAAAGATACAATCAAAAGAAAAAAAAAGCTTTTCTCAAATGTCAACGCATATGAAAAACAAAAAAACAAGATATAAACGAGAAGGACATTTAAACCTATAGGGTGTTTTAAATCATCAATTTTCTTCGATGTGTTGATCTTTTATTAAATCTGTGTTTTTTCTTGAATACGTCTGCGTCTGAGACAGACATGCTCATTGTACCGTTTATATTTAGCTTTAATGTGTGTATCCATAGAAACGAGCAATGATCTTTCCCCACATGAGACAAAATGCAGAGAGCAGGGTGTTTAGCGGAAGCTTCTCTCTCTCTCTCTCTCTCTCTCTCTCTCTACTGGCGAATTAAAGTGAGTTATGGCTTCATATTAACCCCACTGACAGCTTAAGAAGTCTGTCTTCGAGACAATGAAGAGAGAATGAGAATGTTTTGATTAATTAGGTTGTTTTCCTGATAATGGCATTTAACCGTTCAAATAGCTGTGTGTAAAGGCCTCTACTGACTGCACTGAATCTCTCTGAATTAACTCCAATACAAAGATTGGAAGGCGTTAAGAAGACGCACTTCTCCAGTCCTCCAAAAAAAAAAATTCATTTTACTCTTCTTCTGTATTCAATTTCATGCTTATAACCATTTCAGAGTTTTCAATAACAGTCCTATGCCAGTAAATAAGCTATTACTGGCTTGTGAAATGATCACTCTTAAAAGAAACTTGAATTACACAGCTGACAGAGCTCTATGAAAGTGGTTTTCTGAGTGCATAGCACTAATCTGTGAATGTAGACACAGGCCCGCTGTTTGTGCTTCATTTACTGCAATGGAGTCTCATTTATAGGAGAAGTCAAAGACAACTTTAAAGGAAATTAGACATAGATGCTTCACAGTTTTCTTCACTTTGTGCATTTGTGCCTGCTATCGTCCAGCAGAATTCTGACATTTGTTGTTCAGAGGTTTGTTTGTTTGTTTGTTTGCTCCGATCCATGATTTAACTTCTTCTAGCTCTTTGGAAGAGGTATTTTTAATCCTTGCAGTGCTGTTGCCAATCGATCACAGAGCAAACATAAAAAATTTAATAAATAATGAAAAATTCCAGTCCCACCTACAGGTTTTTTTTATTCTTCACATATGTAGGTGTTGTTCGTGATTAAAATATGCTTTCATATAACAAGAGCTGCAACCATTTTTCTAAGCAAAAGTCTCAGACACAGTCTAGATGTCTTATTCAGGTCCCAGGGTGAAAAAGTTAAAAACGGCTTTTGTAGAGGACTGTGGCCCCGGGGCAGTAAATGAAGGAAGCTTTCCTGTTGTGCTTTAGTGGACCTCGGTTCTCTTGCTCCAGGCACCTTAATGAATTATCTCTCTCCGCTTCTTGGTTTCATAAAGGAAATCTCTTCAGTCCGAGAGCTTCACTGAACAGGATGTCCTCCTCTGTCTTTTATTTTCCCATGGTTTTCAACTAGATCAACATGTGAAGTTCGCTGACATGACGATCTTGAGCGACTAGGGAAACTTGACTGAGCTAAGCAGAAATAACGGCAAGAATTGTACATTCTGCATTCTCCGTTTTTCCCCAGCTAGCAGATCAACACTTCATTTTACCGTCTGGTGATTGTGGGATAACGAGCGGCCAAATCAATAACTTTTTAATGCTAACAGGCCTGAAGAGAGAACATTGTTGGCTTGCCTCAATAGCTAGGCACCCAGTGAGCATGTGCAGGATCTCCCCATGTCTGCTAGAAGATCCTTTAGCTTTTTACTATACTGGATAAGTCCATAGAGAATACACTATTTATTTTAAAGTTGTATGTGTCGCACCTCTGACCCAGCCCGTTCTCACACCCAAATTGTTATATACAGCAGCTTGGTCGGTGGCCCTGCGTTTCAAACTATCACGCTCTAACCTACATGGCCCTAGGTGGAAGTCCAGTGACGTAGTGCTGGATGAACTGATCCAAAAATACAGGACTTTCACCCAAGAGACTGTTTGTGAAACCAAAAGTCAAAGTTATGTATGCAAGTAAAGTTAAACAACACTACGTAATGTACTTACAGTTGTGGTCAAAAGTTTACATACACTTGTAAAGAACATAATGTCATGGCTCTCTTGAGTTTCCAGTTATTTCTACAACTCTGATTTTTCTCTGATAGAGTGATTGGAACAGATACTTCTTTGTCACAAAAAACATTCATGAAGTTTGGTTCTTTCATGACTTTATTATGGGTTAACAGAAAAAGTGATCAAATCTGCTGGGTCAAAAATATACATACAGCAGTGCTAATATTTGGTTACATGTCCCTTGGCCATTTTCACTTCAATTAGGCGCTTTTGGTAGCCATCCACAAGCTTCTGGCAAGCTTCTCGTTGAATCTTTGACCACTCCTCTTGACAGAATTGGTGCAGTTCAGTTAAATTTGATGGCTTTCTGACATGGACTTGTTTCTTCAGCATTGTCCACATGTTCTCAATGGGATTTAAGTCAGGACTTTGGGAAGGCCATTCTAAAACCCTAATTCTAGCCTGATTTAGCCATTCCATTACCACTTTTGATGTGTGTTTGGGGTCATTGTCCTGTTGGAACACCCAACCTTCGGGCTGATGATTTTAGGTTATCCTGAAGAATTTGAAGGTAATCCTCCTTCTTCATTATCCCATTTACTCTCTGTAAAGCACCAGTTCCATTGGCAGCAAAACAGCCCCACAGCATAATACTACCACCACCGTGCTTGACGGTAGGCATGGTGTTCTTGGGGTTAAAGGCCTCACCTTTTCTCCTCCAAACATATTGCTGGGCATTGTGGCCAAACAGCTCGATTTTTGTTTCGTCTGACCACAGAACTTTCCTCCAGAAGGTCTTATCTTTGTCCATGTGATCAGCAGCAAACTTCAGTCGAGCCTTAAGGTGCTGCTTTTGGAGCAAGGGCTTCCTTCTTGCACGGCAGCCTCTCAGTCCATGGAGATGCAAAACACGCTTGACTGTGGACACTGACACCTGTGTTCCAGCAGCTTCTAATTCTTGGCAGATCTGCTTTTTGGTGGTTCTCGGTTGACTCTTCACCCTCCTGACCAATTTATTCTCAGCAGCAGGTGATAGCTTGCGTTTTCTTCCTGATCGTGGCAGTGACAAAACAGTGCCACGCACTTTATACTTACAAACAATTGTTTGCACTGTTGCTCTTGGGACCTGCAGCTGCTTTGAAATGGCTCCAAGTGACTTTCCTGACTTGTTCAAGTCAATGATTCGCTTTTTCAGATCCATGCTGAGCTCCTTTGACTTTCCCATTGTAGCGTTTGTGGGCGTTTGTATCCAATGAGCCCTATTTAAATGGCCTCAGAGAAGTCACCAGCTGTAGTCACTCATAATCACTCACAAGAAGTTAAGAGGCCATGCTATGAAGCTCATTTCATTGACACAACTTTCTAAGTCACCAAAATTGCTAATTCATGTTGCTGTATGTATATTTTTGACCCAGCAGACTTTGTCACTTTTTCTGTTAACCCATAATAAAGTCATGAAAGAACCAAACTTCATGAATGTTTTTTGTGACAAAGAAGTATTTGTTCCAATCACTCTATCAGAGAAAAATCAGAGTTGTAGAAATAACTGGAAACTCAAGAGAGCCATGACATTATGTTCTTTACAAGTGTATGTAAACTTTTGACCACAACTGTAACTAATGCTGCTTACATAACTACGTAATAAGAGTAATTTTTTCAACCCAAATCAAAATCTTTTTCATAACCTAACCATGGAGTTTTGGTGCCTAAACCTAACCAAAAATGCAATTTGTTAAAATTCTGAAGACGCTCATTATAGAACATTAATCCAACTAGTCTGTGAAATCAGTGGGGAAACTGACAGCCACTAAAGGCACACAGCAGCATCAAACATACTACATAACAAAGGCGAAAATGTATTAAGTACTACAAAAAACCTGAGCTCAGACCAGTTCATAGAGTCAAAATCTATAGTGTGAATATTTTACAAAGACATCCTAACCAATAAATAACAGAGGCATCGATGCAACCAGTGAACTTTAGAGCCTTTACCCTCATTATGAAGAATGGAACCCAACGTTGATGTGCACACAATGCTTTTACCGTTACTTATAACAACGTGTAACGTTCAGGAGCAAGCCTCACGTGAACAGCGGGTCTGAAAGGGGTTAAAATGTTGAAACTTTTATAAGACTATCTCATCTGTTGAGCAAAAAAAAAAAACTCAGTCCATTTGACCAGTGTGGAAGGCCAACAGCGCACCTTTTTCTGAGCAAAAATGTGTCCTGTCGGCCATCACGGGTGAATAGCGTATCTTTTACTCCAAAGTCTTTATTGAAACCATTCACTCTGAAGACTTAAGGAGCTAAGGGTGACTGCTGTCCTTCCTTTAGGCTTCTCTGTGAATTAGATCCCCAGTGTGTGTGTGTGTGTGTGTGTGTGTGTGTGTGTGTGTGTGTGTGTGTGTGTGTGTGTGTGTGTGTGTGTGTGTGTGTGTGTGTGTGTGTGTGTGCGGAGCTGAGCGCTCTCATTATCCGAAGCTCTCTCCTCAGGATCCTGCCCTCTGTGGAGGCACTCCCCCCCTTAAACCTCCCTGGACTCCATCCATCCACCCTCCCCTCCGTCTCCACTCGTTCTCTCCCTCTCTCCCTCTCGTTTTCTTGCTGCAAGCGAAGGTCGAATTAATTCTTTTTCATAATTTCCTGTCAGCGAGATTCCTCCCTCAGAGACTCCATCTATGGCTCGGAGCCTGAAAGATGTGATTAAGGGTGAAGACGAAGTGAGTACCTGTGTCTGAAAAAGTGAATTATGTTTTTTCCCGTCCTTATTCATATATAAATAAATAAATTTATATATATATATATATATATATATATATATATATATATATATATATATATATATATATATATATATTAATTTATTTATATATATACCATACACTGTATATACACAGTGTATGGTAATATCACTTTTAATAAAGTCTCCCACAGCTTCACTGTTGCTGTGTGACACGCCGCATTAGGAGCTAATATGGGATCATGCTCACAAAAGAAATGTCATTTAGGAGCAAATGGCTTCACTGCTCCGACACCGCGGCGCACCCTAACCTTGCTCATTAACGCCGTGAGTCTCCTGAGAGTCTCCTGAGGGTCTCAAAGCCTAAATGCAGACATCCACAACATAACTGTACACCTCAGATTGTAATAATGTTATGAAGTAGGGAGAGTAATTGCGTCCCCCTGCTGTGAAAGCAAAGGTTCCTTTCATTAAGGCTTGAATTGGAACTGGCCGTGGTAATGAAGGTCGAGCAGACGCCCCATAGCTGGCGTGGCATTCATTCAATCAGTAGATGGAGTTCGGTTGGATTGTGAAATGTGAAGGGAGGGAGAGCGGAATGAAGGAAGGTGAATGAGCATAACTAATGCGGCATATTGGAAATAATCCCCCCCCCCCCCACTCTCTCCCTTAAAAAATACTTCTTTTTTTTATTACCTCCAAGCTATAATTCTCCTTGACATGCAGAGAAGACTCCCCGCTCGGGGCCTCCAATTACAGACTCTCTCTCTCTTCGAGTGCTTCACACTGGACTGCCATTCGTCGGTCATTTTCTTTTTTTCTGCGAGAAGCAAAAAAAAAAAAAAAAAAAAGTAAGCAGAGAGAGGCCGTTTGAGCAACGTCAAGGTTGAGGCGAAGCGCATTTCCTCCAGTTTCAACCGGGGAGACGCAAGGGGGGGATGCATGAATACAAGAAACCTGCTCTTCGCCCTCCATCGCCAGGTTCTCAAGGACGCCAGTGCATGGACGCAGCAGAGTACCGACAACATGTGCAGATCTCTTAATGAAGCCGAAGGAAAGGATTCAACAGCACCGGCAGGATTCAACAAGCGTGAATTTGCGAAACGGAAGGCGGATGGAAGGAGGGGGAGGTATAGAAGAAAGATAAACAGTGAGGCAGAGGAAGAAAAGGTGCACAGGTGGAATAACTGCAGGCACAGCACCGCCACTAGTTGTGTGTGTGTGTGTGTGTGTGTGTGTGTGTGTGTGTGTGTGTGTGTGTGTGTATACACTCTGTGTTCTGGCTTCTGACCCATGGCGGGGGGATGGGGGATGGGGTTGGGGGGGGAACAGATTGCTTTGACAGGTCCACAGACACCGCATGAGATGTTCTGCTCTTTTGCCAGAGTCTCTGGAGAGTCCCCTGGCTGCCAGATATCCAGTATAGTTCCAGGCATTACTGTAGCTCGTGTCCTTTTTTTAAAATGCTAAATAATAAAGGGAAGTTCGCAGAGAGCTTCGCCGTCAATACCACCATTTGTTTAGATATGATCTCGCACCACGAAGGGCAAGTCTCGGCAGACCCCGGATCTCGTCAGTCATGTAAACTTAATGAAGCTCATGCATCTCGCAGAGCCTCAACTGTAGAAGGTATGTCGGTGCGGAATCGCAACCTGAACCCTCTACATAACAAAAGCGACCCCGCCGGTCGATGAAAACCTGCGATGCTCAATAGTTTTGCTCTTTTATGCCTTTTTCAAACCAGAAGCAGCGGGTTGGGTTTCGCCACACTGTATTAGTTTTCAGTGATATGAGAAGCCATTAAAAAGTCCTCGCAAAGTTGTCGCCCCGGCATGCACGGCTGGTTCCACTCAGTCTGCCGCCATCTCCGGCCTCCCCTGACCACCTCCGGACATCCAGGAGCCCAGACGGCGTGGACAGACCAGACTCCTGGAGCACTTTGGCTTCCCAGCAACGCGCTCATGATCTTACCAACCTGGATCAATAGCCGTAGGACACTTACTGTACTCTGAGACCGGCCATTACCCCATAAACATGCCGGAGCGGCGCTGGCTCCAGACTCGCTGTGCGGACGTGTAATGGAGAGGAGAAAGAAGAAAAAAAACTCGAGAAGTTGTGGCCGACGGTTTACGCGGTTTTGAGGTGGTAGGCTCATGAGTTAATGAATTAGAGCAGACACCATGATGTGTTAATATTAAATAATACTGTTCCCTGGTACTTAACTTACTAATAAGATAACGCCACCGTTTTAAAGGTCCACAGCCTACTTTGTGCTTAGAACACGATCTCTTGCTTTACAATTATAATTAACTTTTAGTCAATTAGGGATGTTGCACATACAAAGTATGAGTGTGGTTCATTTAGTTATTAAAAATCTGTTTATGCTATTTATATTTTCCTACTGATAAAAAAAAGAAGGGTTATGTTTATATACTTAATGGATTAAAATGGACCTTTGGTAGAGAAGCAGAACCACAACCACCAATGTATTATTTATCCTGTATTAATAGTCTATATAACATAACACAGCATCACATTCATGCAGCTGTGGCAGCAACAAGATACGTTAGCTTCCTGTTTACTGACGGCCCGTCTTCTGTTGACGTTTTAACATAATAACAATAATGGCATATAAGCTTTACATCAGCCTATTGGTGGTTTTCTGTTAAGGGTACTAGGTGTTAAACATTTCGTCTGAGACCCCGAGACCCTCCGTGTTGTTTGTTTCAAACACCGGTTTTTACTTCATCTGTAGTGTAAATGCACCCTGTTTCAACTCCAGCGTTCTGATCTTTTACGTTATCTTCCTTGATACAGTCGAGACTGTAACGCTCCAGGGAAGGCCAATGTTTACGTCCGAAACACTGCAATTAAACTGGAAACGTTTCCGCAGCTATATCAACAACGTAGACGTTCTAATTAAAGTTCAGTATTCTATAGTGCTCAACCGTTAGAAGACTCGTTCCCCTCGCGAGCCGCCACCGTGTGTTTTATGTGAGCGTTGAGAAGACACGTGCACCTAAGCCAGGAGCCAGAGAAATTGATATTTTAAAAAAGATGTATTCACTGAATCACCTCAGAACGCACGTTGCCGCAGATGCATAGAGATGAAACATAAAGGAGAGCGAGAGAAAGTTGTGGAGGGGGAAGGGAGAGAGAGAGAGACAGAGAGAGAAAGGGATACCAAGGACATTTTGAGAGAAATGGGGTGCAACGAGTGGGTACATAAAAGGAAATGATGTACATTACGCCGGCGCGGGGATCACGGTTTGTGTGTGGAGGATTCATGGTAGCGTATTTGGCAACAGCGCGGCACAACACCTGATCGTCCGTTATTATTGTAACACAGTGGCGGGTCTTGTATTTTATACCTGGGCCTTCAGTGCTGTCCTACTACATTTGAACCACCTCTTAATAACCTCATTATGACACAGCTACGAGTTATTTTTTTATTCGTGTACTGTGGCTGGTTAGCTCTGGCGCTAGCAAGGCAATATAGCTCACAAAGTTAGTTGGGTCGCTAACAGTTAAGTATCAGCTAGCTACCTAGCTTGGTCACTAAGCAGACAATCAGTTTAAACAGACATCTCATGTCTTTCAACTGCATTTCATACTTCAGCAAAGCAGAGTAACTGTACGAAGTGACTCAGCTAATGTGATAGATTCCGCCATTTTGACTCCTCAGCTAGCTTTGTTCCATCAAAAGTGAGCAGTCAAAATGGTTAGCAATTGAACAATGCATGTTTTGTTTTTTCACTTATCACAGTAATTACATAACAGTGAATTGGTTTGTCAGAAATGTTGATGTAAATGCTGGTGTGAGCGTGCATCATTTTATGTTTACTGTCAGAGGTTTCCATGATGTTCAAAACATACTGTATTTTAAGTTTACCATCAAGAACTACTCGATAAACAATCACAGAACAGTAATCACTGTTTACGTCTTGTGTTGTCAGGTGATTCTTTTATTTGTTTGACAACTCCTTTTCCTTCTGCACTAGCACTTTAACTAGTATTTACCAGAGGTTTGTATAAGAGAGATTCTTTTTCCTGTAGTTTTTTATTTTTTGGGGCATTTTTTCATGTAAAAACTTATTTCATCTTTGTTTGGTTGGATTTAAATCCAGCGGTTTGTTTTTCATTTTAGTTTTTGGCTTGACTAAACAAAAAGTTGCAACTAAAGCTGTCATTGAGTTTCATGTCTGTGTTTACAACGATGCATATTAACCGAAAAACAATAACCAGTGTATTATGCAGCTCTTTGTTTCTCTACGTGCAAATACCCCGTTGCAGTGGCCTGACACAAAGGTTCAAGTCATCATATTGACTATTTTCTTTTATCTTAAATTACAAATTTTCTACCACCCCCGCCATGACCTCAAAAGTGTGCCCTGTGGTCTGAACCTTAATGTGGGTGGTGGGATAATCCTGCGAATCCCCATGGACACAGGAGACTGGGATAGGGGGGCCCCTGGGGCCAGTTGTCAGTCCTGGCCGTAGGAGAGTGACAGCACTACCAGAGTCCAGTAGGGCTTCTGCATCCTGGGCCCCTATTCTGACAGGAAGCTTCGGGGCCCTTGTGCCCTCATGGGCCCAGCAAGTGGTAAGGTAGCTGCCGGGCTTCTGTTGCCCGGCAGCTGTTGCTTGTCTCCCCTGGGGTCAGAGCGGCTGGGTCGTAAGAGCTCTTGCCAACTGCTCTGCATCAGCTCTACTGTGACCTGGTGGTTTTCCAATAGCGCCACCAGGTCATCCACTGTCTCTGGGCTGCTTTAGGAGGCGTGTCGTTTGGCATCCCCTGGTAGCGCTCTAACACAATGGTCCATTACAACTCTGTCCAGGACTGGGTGTCCCTCCCCAGTGGTTAACCAACTGCGTGTCAGACACATTAGGGCTGAAAAGCACTTTACTGGGTTCCGTAGGCCTCTCTGGTTTTATCAGATGCTGGCCCAGAGTGGTCATTGCATCCTGTAAGGCTCTAAGGCTCTGGGCCTGCTGGGTTTGGGTTTGTATGAGGTGGGCTAGTGCATTCTCTATAGCACTGCGTGTCTCTTTCTGAGTACCTATTTTATGCTGAATCTTTAGTGACTGATCACCGTGCCCACATTCTCCACCAAATGTGGCAACCCAGGGGACGTGGAGGCAAGATTCAGGAATAAAACAGGAGCTGTCCTGTAGGAGGGCCTCCTTGCTTTCTGACTCCGGCTTTTTTTCCTTCAGTGTCTGCTTGAGCTCCTCCACGGCCAGAAGGAGAGATGACTTTTCGTTCCGCCACTCTCAAAAACCTTCGAAATGCTGCTCGGCCTTCGCCATTGCAGCCGCGAAGTTGTCAACCTCCTCTTTCGGCTCCTTGAGCCAAGCCACACAGGAGGCTCTGGTCTCCTTCAGCAGGGAGGCTTTCTCCTGCTCCCACTGGAGACGGTCAGCTGCCAACTTCTTTTTCTCCTTTTTCTGCATCTCCAGCTGGGTTGACTTCGCTTTGTGCCACTGGCCACGTTCAGTGTTCAGCTTCAGCTCGCTCGCCCTCAGAGCAGTCTGGAGCTTTTGAGTTTTCATCTTCTGCTCTTCAATTTGAGCCACACAGGAATTGTTGGTCTCTTTCAGCAGGGAGGCTTTCTCCTGCTCCCACTGGAGACGGTCAGCTGACAACATCTTCTCCATTTTCTGCATCTCCACGTGGGTCAACCAGGCTTTCTTACTCTGGTCACGTTCAGTCTTTAGCTCCTGCTGGGTCGCCTCCAGAGCAGTCTGGAGCTTTTCATTCTCCATCTTCTCATTTTTAATTTGACCCATAAAGAACTTTCTTCTCGCCGTCAGCACGGCTTCTTTGTTCTCCTCCCACTGGTTACGTTCAGTTTTTAGCACCTGTTGGAGCTTTTCATTCTCCATCTTCTCCTTTTTAATTTGACCCATAAAGAACTTTCTTCTCGCCGTGAGCACGGATTCTTTCTTCTCCTCCCACTGGTTACGATCAGCCACGTGTTCAACATGAGCCCGGTTCAGCTGGTCTTTCAGGCTGTTTATCTCCTTCTGCATTGCTGCTTTCTCACAGCTCCACGTAATTAACACAATGACAAGAACAAACTCACAAGAACCAGTCACATATATTTATATGACAACAAAGCAGGTAGAATACCATAAAACCCAAATAACAGGATTCAACAGGCCTCTGCACATTCCAGCAAAACTGGGCCATTCAATTATTATTCACATCAGATGGAACAATATTAACCATATCATAAAAACGACACAATATAAAAATGAACACGGTAGTAAGGCCACTGCAGTTGTAAAAAACAAAAGCAGTTCACTTACCAAAGCTGCTGTTCACTATTTAAAGACAAAGTCCATCCTTCTTTCTTTGACTACAAAGAGTTTAATCCCACGGTTGTACAGTACATCAGTGCGGTTCAGTTCCAGCAGGAGGTCCTTCTCCATTCATGGACGCCAGTGATGACAGTCGATCCTCACCAGTTGTGTTTCTTGAATTGGTTTTAATGCGTTTGAGGGCTGAAAAGGTCTGCTTGACAGAGGCAGTAGATATTGGGATTGTCACCGCCAAACATGCCAAAACGCTAAAAATGCAATGTCATGTAAAACCTTCTTGCATATCTTTAAACTTTAACTCTTACTACTACAAAGTTCTGCTAGCTAGTTTCACAACAGTCACGCTACCCCACTGACCAATCAAGCCGCATGTTAGTGTTGACGTACTTGTAGGCCAGCTAGAAGGCTCTGGCATGTCAAAGAATATGCCCAATATGTCTACTAAAGATCTGATTGGTTGAAGACTATGACAATCAACAATATCGTCCCCATTTACTTAAACTGTAAAGGGATTGCCGTGCAACTGAGGAAGACAGTAGCTATGCAATGAGATAATAAGCTAATGGGAAAAATATTTAGAATACATGTAGTGTATTTCTGAAAAATAATTATAAAATAGCTATAACTTTGGGATTCTGTCAGGACTTGCTGGCCCTGACGGCCCACCACTGTTGTAACATCTCTCACTTCGGGGGCAGACGTGATTGATGGGGAACCGTTAATGACTTTGGGTCGAGATTGTTGTGACCACAAAAAGTGACGCACAGTATTTAAAAAAAACTGACGTCTGAAAAGAACATTTTGTGAACTGACAATAAAAAGGGATCATGGGAACAATAGAAAAAAATATTTCACAATTGAAAAAGAATAAGCAAACTTGTGTGCCACTTGACCTTTCCCTTTTTACTTTGTCATCCTAAATATACATTTCTACCCAAATATACATGATTATATTCAACTTACACACTGTACTGAACAGGTTTTTGTATAAAAGCATCAAAGTATTCTCTTTGCTCTACTCTGTTTCTAAAGGGGTTCATATTATGAGCCAAACTGCCCGTTGCTGTTGCACCCACTGAGCACTTCTACTCTTATTAATGTGAGCGTACTCTTAATAGCCCTCCCCTCTCACAATCACTTAAAAGACATACATGGCAGAGATTCACTGTAAAACACAATTTGAAAAAAAAAAAAAAATTGAAAATCAAAAGGAAGCCTTGTGTAAGAAACACTGATTAACCCTCCCCACATCACTTGTAATTGGTGCCATTAGTCTTTTTGTGCTTGATTGCCTGCCAAAATGTCAGCCTGTGTCTATTTCCCCCTTTTGACGCTTTTCTTTTTTTCCCTTCTGAACTGTCAGTAATTAAAAGTGATTGTCTCAGTGCCAAGTGGGAGACACTTTTTTTTTTTTTTATACGGTATTCTTTGTTTTTAACTAGTGTTGAAAGTTCTGGGAAGCGGTGCTTGTTATCGTGAAGCACACCCTCAGCACAGGTGTGAGTGTGTGTGTGTGTGTGTGTGTGTGTGTGTGTGTGTGTGTGTGTGTGTGTGTGTGTGTGTGTGTGTGTGTGTGTGTGTGTGTGTGTGTGTGTCGGGTCATGACGGAAGCAATTAAACACAACAGAGAAATAACATTATGTCCCGAATGACTCATGCTCAACATTTTACTGACCCTGGTGGAAAATTAGCCTCTCAGTAAAGCATCCACAGCTAAATATAAAGCAAATACACGATGAATGTATCCATGTCTCCATTGACAAATGGAGAGAGCAGAATTTGCTTGTTCATCAAACACTCCTGCTAGCTCTGGGGTGGCCCAGTTATTTCTTTTTTTAAATAAACTAAAATATTGCTTCAAGCGTAATTCTGATAAATTGCACTGCATTGTGCATTTTAGTATAAATACTCAATGTCAACTAAATTTTGTGAAATGATATGTCTTAACGTCTTGGCACAGAAACCAATATTTTACCATTTCTGCCTGTTCTGTTCACATCGCACATTTGCATTTGCATCTTCATTTTTTTAAGTTGGCGCTTAGGCCACGAACAGAAAACAATATTTGGTAATAATTTCCGCCTGTTTTAACTTTACTAATTTACAGATTTACGCATAACAACATACAATTTCTATTGGACATGTGGGCCATTCACTGTATTAGAGTTAAGAGTGATGAACTATATATACCAACAATATTAGTAGATCATTGAAAACTATTGACAATCTGCTATTTTAATACTCCGATCAGACGTCTATTCTGTTTGTTTCGGTTTTATAGGTCAGGTGGATTCTTACTCGAAATATGATGACTTTATTCTCATTAAATTGCGACTTTATTCCGGTAATAGTCTGTATGACTGACAGTCTGTGTTCTCAACATATACGCAAATACGTGTGGAAAGTTTTGAACATTAGAAGAATTCTTGCTGAAACACACAAGTTATTGAAGTCCAGGGGTTTATAAAATGATTACAATTAATTCATGTATCATCAGAGGAGGAGGAGGGAAAGAGCAAATCATGCCGGCATGCATGCTGACTCAGCGGAGATGACTTAAATGACGGAAGTTGATCTACAGGAGAATACATTTTTGAAAGCAATACAGAATGCCCGAGCACCTTATTTTCCATATTTTTATATTTTGAATTATCACCTGGCAAACTTTGAGTTTTTCTTTACATTAATTTTTATAGAGATTACTCGCTTAATAGTTAGAATATACCTGCTAACATGCACGTGAACATTCATCATGAGCATCTTAGCATACCGATGTTAGCATTTAGCTCAAAGCTGTGACTGATTACGGCCGCATAGAGCAGCTAGCATGGCTGAGAGTTGTTCTCGGACGCACACAATGTTTTAGCTTCAGTGGTTCTCTGACTGGCAGGTGCCTGGCATCTATAAATAAAGACAGGAGCAACATTTGTTTTTTTCCCGTTCCAGGTTGTGATATTAATGCTTATTTATGATGTTAAGGTGCCCTCTAGTAAAGCATTCATGCTCCCCCATGATCGTTAGCTCACATTTTTGGAGAACATTTGAGACGGCGTTGGTTTAAGCTTTGGGTTTTAAACAGAATTAATTGTAACCGAGCCATGTGCTTTTTATCCACACCACCACCACAGGACCTCAAGCTTCAGAGGCTTTTTCAACTTTTATTTTAATTACTTAATAAATATTTAGAGGCAAGGGTTGCCAGAGGGATGAAATATAAATGAGGCTTTTTTTTTTGGTAAATAGCTTATGATTCTCTGAATTCTCTGCACATTTTTCTCCTCTCTGACTGTCGCCTGTGACCGTCTGCACGCGTGTAGGTGAGACGCATTCGCACTTGCACCAAATCGGCGTTCGAAAGTTTTTGTCTCTTAACTCTCCCATGCCTCCTACCCGTGCGTGCTACACACATGCTACAACAGAAGAGGTTTTGGCTGAACTTGCCCTCCATTAAAGATTTAGCTCGTTCACAGAGGGGAGTTATTAGAGGCAGGGGCCCCTGCTCCTCGGGAAGAAGTTTCACATCAGGACCAGTTTGTTGCATTGTCAGAAGATGAAAGCCAGTTTGTTGAAAGGCCTTTTTTGAAAGGGGGCCCCCCCCCCCCCCGTCTCTCTTTCATACGCCAGCTACGAATGCCAAGCTGGTCTCCTTGTCCCTCCTTCTCTCTCTTGTATTTTGTCTTTTCGAAGCTAGTTTGTGCATCTATTTACATGTCAATGTCGCATATATTTCGTTGTCTCTCCTCGACTGTCCTTCTAATCCTCCCACATTGCCGGTTTCATTATCACAAGAGCGCCGCTTCTCAAGAGCTCGAGGATTCGTGCTTTCTTCACACTTTCCTTTCCTCGTGTTTTCTTTATTCCACTCCCCTCTGTCTGTCTGTCTGTCTTTCTTCTCTTTCTCGTCGTCTCTATCTGTAAGTCAACCGTGTTCCGCGTCTGCCACCGGTCAGCGACTCCTTTTTGGCCCCTGCCGGTCGCCGCGCTTGAGGGACATTCCTGATGTAATTACAGCTTTTGATTATCCTCCAGACTGACCCCGGGATGCCCTGGGCCCCGATGCAGCACCAGTCTGCCAGCCGCTACAACCACTGCAGCTAATGAGGAACTTAGTGTTTCCCCCAACGCTGGCTGACTCCGTGATTTACAGTTTTCACTCACCACATACCTGCTGCTGCATTCCGGTGCATTAAGGAACGGTAAATAATTAAGTTTACTGTACGACTGATGTACCCCTCCTGCTGTCTCTTGCCAAACAGCAGCGGGTATCTAGCTGTGATGCAGCGTGTAGGTGTCGTTAGCAAATCGTTTTTACCGCAGCCTCACGTGCAGCGTCACGCTGACGTGACATTAGAGCCTGACATATAGCGCATTCTGAAAATCAATCGGGAGTTAAGCCCGATGATGAGATGCACAGATGATAACACGCACTCCAGAGGGCTGTGGTTGGTCTGGAGTGGCGTAAGTGTCCTACATTTACTGCCTTCTCGCTGCAGCTTCAAGGACCGTCACTAAGAGGGTGCTTTTTGTAGATGAAACATCCTGGGCTTCGTACTTCTTCAAGCTTCTATCCCATGACCGCGGAACGTAGTTATTTTTCTGTCATTTGTTTGGTCTGCAAAATGTCAGTAACTTTCAACTACTGTTGGTCTGACCGAACCATTTTCTAAGTGCACATACTCTACTTAAAGGGATCGTTTAGATGTTTTGAAGTGGGGATGTATGAGGTTCTTTTCCACCGTCAGTGTATTACCTACAGAGTACCGGCACAGGAGAAAAATGTTGTTCTGCTGTGACAGCGGCAGCATCAAAACGTCTCCAGGCTCTTTTGACAAAAGTAATACTATTACCTGTGGTCCACCGCTGCTTCGATCGGTTCGATTGTTTGTGCTATTTTGTGACTTTGGTGTTTTAAAGGTTTAGCTCAGGTTCACGAATGTCACTAAACACAATAATATTACTGGTTTTGTCAAAGGAGTCCTGTTGTAAGTTTCAAAGTCAAATGTTGTATTTTTTACTCTCTTACATGAATTTGACAGTTTTAATTTAACTAATCACTATTAGAAAATATAATCAACAATTTAATTAAGACATATCAGGATAAGATAAGACATCACTTTCAATGATATAATAAAATGGGCCATTCTTCAGTATGAGTACTTTTACTTTTGAAACTTTAAGTATGTTTTGATGCTGACACTCATGTAGTTTTACTCAAGTCATATTTGTAAACGCAGGTATTACTAATTGTTACTTCAATAACCCTTCTGCCGACTAACCCTCCACAACCTAAACATATCCAAATGGGGCAAATCCTCAAATTTGTGAATGTGTGCCGTTTTCCCTGAATTGATGATTCCAAAGTTTTGACCAAAAAACATTATTCATCCGTCAGTCAGCAGAACCGACGGCCGCTCGATGCACCAATCCACTGCTGTCAATCAGAACGTTTCTCATTGGAATGATTGACTTTAGGTGTCAAACCAGCGGACCGTAAAGTTGTCAGTGCGGTGGACGCGAGGAAAAATATATGCTCCTGCCAATGCAGAGTAGTATTGATATACAGTCCACTCCTATTTTCCCCCCTCATTCCTTGAGTGATTTCCACTTCTGCGCACGCTGCAGCTTTGACTGAATCATGCGTTTGTGCACTTTTCTTGAATACGTATGTGTAGTGGCGGTCATGACATTTGACCCGTGCATTTACCTTTTATTCAATCAAAACCCCTCACAGCTGAACACGGGTGTTTGCGCATTATTCTTCACATTCCCTACTAACATATGCATAACTTCTCCCAGGATGTCTCTGCCATTCCTTGCGGCGCACGTGTGCCTTTGTGTTCGGCTTCACATTATCACACGTGAACAGATGAGGCAGTAACACCAGAGCATATGGTGTCTCAGTGTGTTTAGCAACATAGGCACGAGGTTGTGGAGGAATCAGAGGTGAATTTGAGGGTCGGAACAAGAAAGAAAGTCACCCAGTGACTCTTTAACGAGCCGCTGATACAGCCACCCGTCACAGTTTTAGCACAGTTGTAATTTTCGATTTGAATACGGCCACTGCTTTTAATTCTGCGGCTCTGCATTTGTGTGCGTGTGTGCGTGTGTGCGTGTGTGTGTGTGTGTGGACGAAGAAGGCACTAAACGGTGTGTACTGTCTTGTGTGGACGTACCAGCTCTCCCTCCTTTGCTCATTTGTCATGTACACAAGCTCTTTGTAATTAAAACAGCTTGTTGTGTGTGTGTGTGTGTGTGTGTGTGTGTGTGTGTGTGTGTGTGCTGATTGTGGTGGGAAACACGGTCTGTGTTTCTAACCTCGGCATATCAAAGGAAACCTCTGTGACCTCCTGAAAATCGCTAGGATGTACAAACACACACACACTCCTTGATCCATAAACACACACACACACACACACACACACACACACACACACACACACACACACATACGACTGCTTGGTGTCCTGACCGTAATTATGCAGGTGGAGAGAAAGCAAGTGGCTCGCGAGCAACACTTTAATTTTAATTCCTCCTTTCACCCTCTGTCTTTCACTAATGGTTCCATTTACAGTCATTTGTTCCGCCTCCGGCAATGACTCATAACAAAGACATTTGCGTGTAGAACAAATGTACAACACACACACACACACACCATTTTTTGTCCCCTCCTTCATTCTTTACACATTTTTACTTCCCCTTTTTCTTCCACTTCTCTCAGTTCAATATCCTCCTCCACCTTCTTCTAGACCATCAACGTTACGGCTTCTGGCTGCAGAACGTGTAGAATTATGGCATGTCAGTGTTTTAAGTGCTGCCACTATAAAATGTGCACAGAGATCCCATAAGCAGGTAGAATGAGGCGGGCAGACTGACCGGGCTCCGCTATGCCAGCCATTTACTGCCCTGGCAACGTGGTGATACAGTGCACACTTGGGGTACATGACACCAAATCTACCCAGAAGATATTTACGAGGGATATATTAGTTTTCATTATGCACACATTAAATCATCGGTGGAAATATTAGGGGGAAGGGGGCGCTCGCTCTTTTTTTTTTTATCTGAATGATTCCACCCTAGAGCCTAAAAACATTCGCAGGATCTCCTTTTTATTCGCCCATTACCGCATGTGGCTTTGGAAGTAGTTCACTTTTGAGTGCCTTTAACTCCCAAAGCTGTCGGTTTGTCTCTGACGGACACGCCACAGATTGCTGCGTAACCAGTTCCCAGTGGAGAGCAGGCCGCTGTACGTGAACTTTTCTGGGACATCCTGGTTCTGGTGTTCGACTACAGCAGTGATAGCTGAGACGGCAACCAGGGGACTGGGGACGTCGGGCGTCATCAAAGTACCCCGTAATCACAGCAAAGTACATCCAGACTTATCCCGTAGTAACCACGTCACACGCTAGCTTCCTGGTCCCCACAATAGATGGCGTAGACGTGTTTTCAGTTTCTCTGCCCGTCGGATTGTATAAATATCTCCCCAACAGTTTGACCCGTGCAAGTTTCATATCGATTGGTATACGAGATGCTCTCGTTTGCTAAATGTTCCGCACGAACCTTCACCGCTGCATCTCGTCTTGTTTGTACGCCCACATGGCACTCGCTGACCCTTCCCGAGTCAAAGGTTGCCCTGCAGCAACGGTACCTTGCCTCCCCCTGTCACATATGAGCGTCTCACAGCGAGGGAAGCTGACACGTAGGTGTGAGTGAGTCACTGTTTGCTCCGCCGAGCACACTGTTGAGCCGTGCATACTCATTTGGACCGTGGACCCACAGGACCGCGCGTTCAGTTTCCCAGAATAAGAATGTTAATCTTGGATCGCTGGCCTGGTTTCCTTCAGCATGTAATTCATGCAGCGATGTGAAGCCTCTCGGAGGGGGAATAACGATTTACATTTTGTCTAAATGTAGCTTTAGTTTAAAGGCCCCTCAAGTATTTTTGGGGCTGAATACATTACAGCTATATTCTATATCCAGTACCCATTTTGTGTGCTTCTTAAAAGTAATTTAGCATATAGGCCTGCTTTACTCTGTTGTTTACAAACTATACTATTACAGAAAACATGAATAACTCAGATGTCCATGCTCTTCGAAGGTAGCCCTTCAATTAGAAGACTGGCCAGTCTTTTTTTTTGTTTAAACCTTCATTTACAAGTTTTAATCAATTTATAATTCATTAGACATCATTAGAGCAACATTCATATGGATTCATGTTTCTGGCCAGCTGGCGAATACAATCTTGTTTAGCTCTGTTTTAGTCTCCTCCTCTTCCTTAGAGAGATATCTGGCTCTTTAGATGATACATGCTTCACTATGTTCACCGTAGTGCTGGGCAGGTAGCCCACAGTGTCCAAGTTTCCATGCAAATGTGTCACATACTTTAACTGGATGTCAAGAAAATATGCAAAAGCAAACAATAACTTGTTTCCATCCATTACCTTTATGCATCTATTAGGAGTTGCTTCACCCAGATAAGCAGTAG